>NC_042976.1:10646880-10946880 GCF_901001165.1 Salmo trutta | reverse complement strand
GCCAAATTATTATTAAACCCAGGGTCTTACAAACCTCGGGGATTGGTCAAAGCTTAAATAATTGTTTAGTTATGATCATTGGGATTGAAAATTCTCGTGACAGTCTATGACAAGGGTGGCTGGAGTCTTTGACAATTTGTAGGGCCTTCATCTGACACCGCCTGGTATAGAGGTCCTTGATGGCAGGAAGCTTGGCCCCAGTGATGTACTGGGCCATGTGCACTACCCTCTGCAGTGCCTTGCGGTCGGAGGCCGAGCAGTTGCCATACCAGGCAGTGATGCAACCAGTCACAGGATGCTCTCGATGGTGCAGCTGTAGAACCTTTTGAGGATCTGAGGACCAATGCCAAATCTTCTGAGGGGGAATAGGTTTTGTTGTGCCCTCTTCACGACTATCTGGGTGTGCTTGTACCATGTTAGTTTGTTGGTCATGTTGACACCAAGGAACTTGAAGCTCTCAACCTGCTCCACTACAGCCCTGTCAATGAGAATGAGGGCGTAACTTACGTTCGTGTAAGATGGTTAGCATAGCTAGCATACAGAAATCGGTGGTGGTAGTCAAAGTCGTTTTTAACTGAAATGCAGTTGATTGGTAACGATGACAAGAACATGTATTGGGGTTGACATCCATACAAGCATTACACTCCGATTTTTACCTCAACATTAAAGCCTGAGTCACCTTAGACGTAAGGGAATGAACATGAAAACAGTGTACAGTAAGTGTACCAGACAATTTATTGTTGTCTCTGCATTAGCATTACAAATGACAATATGTTCATAATTGTATCTACTGACCAGACATTTAGTTGATCATTTACAATAGCCCAGCATAGCCGAAATATTGATCAACATGAACACTCATGAGAAATAAAGGTGAGATCATTTGACATAAAAAATGATATTAAAGCCATAAGCCTAATATAGACAGCCGGCCGGCCACACTACCAGTGTGCAGGACCCATTGATTCGTACAATTTGTAACACTCATCTCTCGTCCAAATGCTTGAAAAAAAAAACATACAAAAGAATGATGTCATATCACATAAAAGTGAAACCAACTACAGAGCTTGACGGGGAGGGGAGAGGAGAGGGACACATGTAGAGCTCTGTGCGAGACTAATGTATTAATCCCGCTCCCAACCACCACACGCTTTCTGTCTGACTCCCATCCGCTACTGTAAGAGCTGGTCACGAACCCAACAGCGGTCCCACAATGTTATTTTAGGTGTATGTGATGCAGCTCACTTGCCAGTCATGGTCCCAGCAATTGTGTGCCCTATAGGCAATATCAAAATACGCATAAATAACATAAGAAATTGGTTAAATTAACAGAGATTCTCACATGGCTCATTTTATTAGGCTAGTGATATTCCTGCGCTATTTCAGCCAATAGGCTAGATGTAGTTTGAAGAGAGCCAAGTTGGAGAGACATGCACTTTCTCTTGAGCTACGTTTTATAGCCTCACCTTTTCTAGGCAATGTAGTAAACTATAGCCTAATTATTTTTAGGAAGTACACTTCTTTGGAAAGATAACTGCCCTGTGATTCTCCCCCCAGCATAGGCAGCCTACTCTATTTCATTGAGACCACACATATACTAGGCACACTTGATCTGGCACGCCCAACTAGGAGGAGAGGTTGGCTACTTAACTTGAAGCAGTGAATTCTGAGTGTGTGAATAATGTAACAAAGATGTGTTTTTATTACAATAGGTAGACCTAGGCTAACGCATACAAATAAAAAGACAACCGTTTCCCGATAATCGTCAGGATAACAAAAATATTTTCATCCCAAAGTCTGATCTGACCACCTGCTCCCAACCACAGCATGAAAGATGCCGACCGCGCCGCAATGATCTCGGTCGGGACCCGCGGTTCCCAAGCAAAAGCAGCCTTTTAGACCCATGTACCCGATTCAGTCACCCCCAAGATTGAAATAGGAGACAACTCCAGCTATAGCCTCCTCCTTGTCAGGCTTCTCAAACTGGGCAGACAGGGGTCCTGGGATGGACAGCTCACACAGCTTCCTCACAAGGGTCAAGGGTGACCTCGTTGAAGAGTAGATGCAGGAGCCGGTCTACGTAGCCTGTAATGTTTTTGAAAAGGAACATTTTTGTTAAATGGGTATTGAATTCATTGTATTTGTATTTACTGCATTTACTAAGTTATGATGCTATTAATTTGTTGATGTAGTGACCTACTCATTCTACAATGTTTTTTCTGGAGGGTTTTGAAGTACTCAATTTGAAATATGCATTACTTGGTTGTGGACTTTATTGTGAAACTTTTCAATGTTTTAGAGTATGTTGGGTCTGTCTTCACATCAGATACTTCCTTGGAAAAGCTGATTTTGTATCACAGCATTCCTGCTGCGGTGGTTGCCTGGGAAAGCTGATTTTGTATCACAGCATTCCTGCTGCGGTGGTTGCCTGGGAAATCTGATTTTGTATTACAGCATTCCTGCTGCGGTGGTTGCCTTGGAAAAGCTGATTTTGTATTACAGCACTATGGTCAGAGCTTGCGAGATCCACTGATCAGCTGTCAGTGATGGTATGGCATCGGTCTTCAGGATTAGCTTCCTGGCAGGACCAGTCGAATGTTCTGCCCAATTAATAAAGCAACTTTGCTCTAAATGTGCACTGCACACGCGTGCCATGATTGTAATTTTCAGTGCAGCTTGTACACCCAAAATGAAAAGCAGTCACTGCTGTCGGATGTCTTCATTCTTCGGAAAATAGTGTAACGTTAAATTAAGACTATGGCATCCAATCACGACACAGTCTGCTTTTCCAGCATGCCGGTAAGTAGTTTGCTAACTAAAAGTCACAACCCAGATGAAAATGGGTTAGTTACCAGTATCGTTCTGCATGAGCTATCTTACAGTTTGTAAACAAAGCCATATGATGAGCACATGTGATGACGGTTTTAAGGCGTTACATATTTAAATTAGATACGATTATAAGACGCTACCATTGGTGTATAACATTTCTGGGTTAACGTAACGTTGAATAAAGCCAGACGTAATGCCTGCCTCCTGAATCCAAGTGTTTGGCATGCTGAGGGGGTAACATTATGACCAACTGTGTTAATGTACCAACTAGTCATTTTTCATACTTGGGTCAACCTACTATGAAGTAGTTTCATCCAAATATCATCCAATTTTGATGAAAAACAAGATTTTCATTGTTCGCAATAAAGTCTGTTTTAGAGGCACTGGCGGTAACAGGTCAAGTGTCAGTAGATCAACTTAAGTACGTCCGTAAAACTCACCAGTCACACCAGAATATTAACTCAGCAGTCACACCAGAATATTGACTCACCCAGTCACACCAGAATATAAACTTTTCATGTGCACTGACTCACTCAGCAGCATCAGTTTGGAAGAGGAACTATTCAGTTGGGTGGAGTCTCTCTCTCTGGTTTAATAGGCTGTATAATTGGACCGTTCAATCCTTCAGTGACACAGAGAAGAGCAGGCTATTGGGCCATTTCCCCAGTCAGTCTGCCTCTACCTTCGTCAACCTTGCTCCTCCAAGATCTAATCTGTAGAGATGATGAGACTGGATTCTATCCCGGAGTACCCTTGTCCGATTAAGATTAAATGAAACTTCTTGAGCTATCCCACCTGGGCCCAGGGCCAAGCTAACTGAATAGAGATATCTGGACGTTTTATCCAGCTAGGTTGAGGATAGTAATCCCTTCTCTCCTGGTTTCTCCTATGTCACCTGAGTGCAAAGCCGGTGATGGGGCTGCCACCTGGGCATTTTATTGGGCAGTGCCATGGCGGAGATTCAATCAGACAACGCCCTGCGTAGGTCTCTCCTGGGTCAGAGTTGTTGGAGCTACTCTTAACTCAACAGTCCAATGATGAACCATTTGCTTAGGCATTCATCTTTTGCCAGGACAAAACACCTTCTGGTCATAGGTGCCAACATTAAGATCAACACATTTGGGACAAGATTAGAAATTAAGATTTGGGTGTTCTGTTTATGGCCATGAGGTCTTTCCACAACACGTGTGATTCACCACCTTGGAGACTAACCAGAGAGAGCCCACTCCCACTCTGAAAGGCAGATCCATGACAGAGTTTAGTAAGAATTCACAAGTCAGTAGTGCAAAAAATTCAATAAAGCTTTGGCACTTTCTTATACAATACTCTTGCTTTCAGACAAATCTCTCCCACCTCTCTTTCTGCTTTACCCTATCTTGCTTAAAATGTTAATTAAAGATAACCTCATGAGTTCCTACACGTTTTCCTCAGGTAGGACACAATGGGCAATGTGCCAACGGTCGTAAGCCACTCTTATCAGTCATTGTGGCAACCTGTTTGTCTTTGAGCCATAAATTCACCCCTGGACAGGGACCATCACCTCCCATCATCCACTCCCTTTTTTCAACAATGGCACATCTATGGGGATTATTTCCTTTGACATCATGGGTTGGAAAACTACCAGTCAAATGAGAATAATGTGGAAATGTTGTAGAATATCTCATATGCATTTAATTCGACTGGGGATTTCTCAAGACCCCACAGGGAGGCAGATTTCCTGAGGTAACTATGTTTAAGTATGGGGGGGAAGCCTGAGTAGGGGAAGTCCATCAATCTCTCTCTACACACAATGACATCCTGTCCTCATCTTGTCAATGACATAAACCGGTAGGTAGGCGGCATGACAATGGCATGACACCTGTGACAGATGTGTACTGCAGCCTCAGGGCTGAGCCGTTTTGCATGGCTTCATTAAGATCCTACACCTCAAAGCCCTGATGTGAACAAGATATGGGTTCTTCCTGACCCTGTATAATTATCATACGACATATTCATGTAACGTTATGTTCTCATTTCGCTCCTGATGGAGTTGCTTCGATGTTTCACTAAGGTTAACTCCTTGCTGCAGGGGAGTTTATCTAAACGCCTTCTGAACAAAACTGTTTCCATCTGGTCATCCAACTTGATTCACTTTGGCAAGATTCCATTGAGCCTTAAAGTGAAGAAAATGCTCACAAACTACTGTAAGTGAGCAGCTATTTTATATAATAGTTTATATAATATGTAGCTTTCTTTTAGTATTAATGCATGCATCTTTGCATAGTCACTTTACCCCTACCTACGTGCTCAAATTACCTTGACTAACCTGTACCCCTGCACATTGACTTGGTACCGGTAAGTAAGCATTTCACTGCAAGGCCTACACCTGTTGTATTCGGCGCATGTGACAAATAACATTTGATTTATTACAGTAGGTTTGTTGCAGGGGTTTATTTGGAGGGGGGATTCAACGGGGGTTAAAAACTGAGAAGACTGAATGAAAAATGAAAACAAATTTTTCCCTCTCCGCCTTTGCCATCTCTCTGGTCATCTTACCCCACACCACCCTCCATCACTCTCTCACTCCATCTCTCCATCTGTCTCCTTCCCTCTCTCCATCGGGAAAATCCGGACGGTGAACAAGGCTTGGATCCACATTGTAGTTACGGTTGATAACAGTAACTACAATGTTACTGTTATGTAATTTAGTTCATCATGTTGTTCGTTACATCCAGACAGTCTCTTGAAAAACACAATGCCTTCTCCAAAGATACTTTTTAAACAAAAACATTTATATATTTCGGTATCTTTAGTATCTTTCTTTGAAACCAGAGCTTCCACTTATTTACTGCTTTGCTGAAACAACAAAAACACATGTTCAACACATCTACTGTACTTGTCAAGATTCAGATTAGACCCACTCAGAATGTGGTGGTATATTTTATATTAGATGGTATCACCAATGCTTAATTATGACATGTGTTCTTATCAGATAAACTCAGAGTCATAAACCATGAATAAAAAAAACAACATTCTGTTATCTAATCTATCCATAGCATTAGCAGTAGTCTGTCTTCACAGATTGTTTAGTTATTTATCCTGCTACAAATCACTGTCCTAATCTTATCCCTCGCCTACATGTATACATCTGTCTCATGTTACTCCAGTATTCCTGCATTGTACACAAAATGTATTGTTTTCTTTTATTATGTATTCTTTTTATTAGGTAGCCTGGCAGGTAGGAGTGTTAGGCCAATAACTGAAAGGCTGCTGGATCGAATCCCCGAGCAGACAAGGACAAAATCTGTCGTTCTACCCCTGAGCAAGGCAGTTAACACCCAACAACAACTGCTCCCCAGGCCCCAATGACGTGGATGTTGATTAAGGCAGCCCCCCGCACCTCTCTGATTCAGAGGGGTTGGGTTAAATGCGGAAGACACATTTCAGTTGAATACATTCAGTTATGCAACTTACTAAGTATCCCCCTTTGCCTATTTTGATATTGATTACTGCACTGTTGGGTAGAGCTTGCAGGTGAAGCATTTCACTGTACTTGTGCATGTGACAATAAAACGTGAAACTGAAACGTGCTTCTTCTTGACTACAAACTAATAAGCCAGACGTCTGATGCCGACACTCCAGTTTTTTTTACTTTAAAATGTATGTTAAACAAAAACCAATGATTGCAAAGTTAAACAAACCATACAACTCTATGCACAAGGACTAATTTGAACCATTTACACATATTTACAATGCAGATGCAAAGTTTGGTGACAGAATGACGGCACAAACAGCACAAACCGTCATTCTGTTAGCACACTTTGCATCTGCTCTGTTCTTCAAGTAAATGGGGGGTGGGGGGGATGCCAACACCTTGCCCCCCTACTCTTCCCACACACATAACATCATCTGGGAGTTGTCGGTTTTCAGCTTGTTTTAGTTGTGTGGCAGCAGTTGGTGTGTATGGGACCAAGCGGAGAAGCCTAGCAGCTGTCTGGACAAAGCACACCAAGAGTATCCTCTAGTCTAGTGAGTGCAGATGCTTCAGCAGTCCTTGGTTAGTTTTAGTTTCATATCAAATATCTTTAATGATCGAACACAAACACAAATATAGGTAGCGTATGATTTCAAAGCTATATATTGTCTCAGCTGTACATTTACATGAGTGCCAGCTATATGTTGAGTGAGAGCAATACTCAAGACATTTCAAATAAATACACTTATAGAAACTGTCAAAGGCAATATATTTCTGTTGGCTGTGCCTTTCTGTTTCCTGAAAGCTGTGTGGCCATGACTTGGCCATGGATGACAGATTGAGACAGGGGTCAGCCATGGATCCCTGGGCAGGCAGGACACACAGAGAGGCCATGTGCCACTGCAACTGTCATTACTGAACATGAACTGAGAGAGAGAGAGGAGTGTCTGGTTGGGTGGTTTCCTAGACCACTAGAAAAAAACAACTGATTCAATTGTAGGCTAACTGTACTAAACACACACTATAGTATACTAAATGCATTATTCTGTCTCATACTTGCTGAATAATCAAGTTTTGTGTTGTGGATCACATTTATGGACAGTGAGTGACTAAATAAATATGTCCATCTCTCAGTTCTGCCAGTAGTCCATAACTGAGAGTACAGACACTCAGATGTCCATTGTTTCTCCTATGGCTCAAGAATTGTAAAGTATTGGGCATGAGTGTTTCTCACACTATTTCAATGGCCAAATACAATGGGCTTTGTTCCATGGTTAAACATGTCTCCAACAGCTGTCTGCTGGGTGGATAACAGTTCACGACAATGGCCTACAATGAATGTAGCCGCCGTCGATACGATTTGCGCTGAGGAGGAAAATTCTAGATTTTACATGGTCAACACAGCTGCTTCTGGTTCCCCACAATTTAACACTTCTGTAAACATTTCCATATCCGACGATGGTTTTTATAGTTTTCTGTAACACTGACAATAATGCCTCTGTATAAAATATAAACTGTAGCCTGTTCTCTATCAATCACTTATTGGCTTTCCTCCCACGTGAGCCAATGCAACACCGTGTAACCGCGCAAATGACTTACTTTTGGCAGTGTTTGTTTCTGGATTCAGTTGAAAACGGAGAGGTGTCTTTATCGTCGCCTACAGCTTGGCTGGATGAACCATGTTGACTGTACCGGTGGTTGGCAGGGCGGCAGGCGCAGTGGGACCGGGTGAGACGGGAGAGCCAACCGGAGGGCGAGCTGAAGGGCAGGTGAAGTTTTTTCCGCCTGGAGAAGGATAAGCGGATGTGGAAGCTTGCGTGGGCTAATGTCATGACTCAAATCTCCCCCGCACATGCTTGAATATGAAAATTACACCATTTCCCAAGAAAAAAAATACATATTGATTAAAATAATAATCCGTTTTTTATTCTGTCTGAAACAAAGGGTTCAGTTTAGGTCCAACATTATTATGTAGGCCTATGTAAATAAGTAGCCTTGGGCTATTGTTTGCCAACAATATACTTGTTCAGTGTCATATTTAAAAAAAATACATCTTGACATCTGACAATTGAGTCTTACACCATGCAGTCATCACCTGCACAAGTTTGACCAAAACGAACAGTTGTGGTAGCCAATAGGTACAGGACAGATACATATGGCGATGGACATCTATAGATTGCATGTGATGAGAAAACTGCTATATACAGTTGAAGTCGGAAGTTAACATACACCTGAGCCAAATACATTTAAACTCAAGTTTTTCCTGACATTTAATCCTATTAAAAATTCCCTGTCTTGGGTCTGTTAAGATCAACACTTTATTTTAAGAATGTGAAATGTCAGAATAATAGTAAAGAGAATTATTTATTTCAGCTGTTATTTCTTCCATCACATTCCCAGTGGGTCAGAAGTTTACATACACTCAATTAGTATTTGGTAGCACTACCTTCAAATTGTTTAACTTGGTTCAAACGTTTCAGGTAGCCTTCCAGAAGCTTCCCACAATAAGTTGGGTGAATTTTGGCCCATTCCTCCTGACAGAGCTGGTGTAACTGAGTCAGGTTTGTAGGCCTCCTTGCTCGCACACGCTTTTTCAGTTCTGCCCACACATTTTCTATAGAATTGAGGTCAGGGCTTTGTGATGGCCACTTCAATACCTTGACTTAGTTGTCCTTAAGCCAATTTAACACAACTTTGGAAGTGTGATTGGGGTCATTGTCCATTTGGAAGACCCATTTGCGACCAAGCTTTAACTTCCAGACTCATGTCTTGAGATGTTGCTTCAATATATCCATATCATTTTCCCTCCTCATGATGCCATTTATTTTGTAAAGTGCACCAGTCCCTCCTGCAGTAAAGCACCCCCACAACATGATGCTGCCACCCCCGTACTTCACGGTTGGGATGGTGTTCTTCGGCTTGCAAGCGTCCCCTTTTTCCTCCAAACATAACGATGGTCATTATGGACAAACAGTTCTATTTTTGATTCATCAGACCAGAGGACATTTCTCAAAAAAATCTTTGTCCCCATGTGCAGCTGCAAACCGTGGTCTGGCTTTTTTATGGCGGGTTTGGAGCAGTGGCTTCTTCTTTGCTGAGCGGCCTTTCAGGTTATGTCGATATAGGACTCGTTTTACTGTGGATATAGATACTTTTGTACCTGTTTCCTCCAGCATCTTGACAAGGTCCTTTGCTGTTGTTCTGGGATTGATTTGCACTTTTCGCACCAAAGTACGTTCATCTCTAGGAGACAGAACGCATCTCCTTCCTGAGCGGTATGACGGCTGCATGGTCCCATTGTGTTTATACTTGCGTACTATTGTTTGTACAGATGAACGTGGTACCTTCAGGCGTTTGGAAATTGCTCCCAAGGATGAACCAGATTTGTGGAGGTCCCCAGATTTTCCCATGATGTCAAGCAAAGAGGCACTGTGTTTGAAAGTAGGCCTTGAAATACATCCATAGGTACACCTCCAATTGACTCAAATGATGTCAATTAGCCTATCAGAAGCTTCTAAAGCCATGACATCATTTTCTAGAATTTTCCAAGCTGTTTAAAAGCACAGTCACTTAGTGCATGTAAACTTCTGACCCACTGGGATTGTGATACAGTGAATTATAAGTGAAATAATCTGTCTGTAAACAATTGTTGGAAAAATGACTTGTGTCATGCACAAAGTAGATATCCTAACCAACTTGCCAAAACTATAGTTTGTTAACAAGAGATTTGTGGAATGGTTGAAAAACAAGTTTTAATGACTCCAACCTAAGTGTATGTAAACTTCTGACTTCAACTGTATAGCTTCTCTTTAACCGTTGAAAACCGTCTGATCAACATTTTCCCCTGTCTCACAGTCACGAAACACTTGCAGTGCATTGTTGCCTCAGAAACACTTGCTTTACAAACCTATCAATCATACAAAGAGTTAGGCCTACTAACAGTGCCCAAAGACACTTGAGAGACAAAGAGAGAGAGAGGCGATCAGATAAATTAAATTAAAAACAGGAAATGACATTTAGCTCAGTATTTTGACAGAAGACAGGAGTCATCATTCAGTCATCATGATAATACCCTAAGGACAGGTCAATCATATTTATAAGACATCAAATCAGGAACATAAATAAATTGATGACTTTCACCAGGAAGCAAGTATGAAGGGTGAAAGAATGCCATATACCCTGTTCAAAGACACCGTAATAGAACACATTTCACAACAGCATAATGTGGTGGGCTATTTGAGACTGCCTTTTTTTATACCTCGTACAAAGTTCAGCAAAACACTTGGCTTTGTGAACTAGAATGAAAGAAGCATCGATATGAACAAAGCATTGATATCAGCAAAGCATCGATATCAACAAAGCATTGATATCAGCAAAGCATCGATATCAACAAAGCATTGAAATCAGCAAAGAATCGATATCAACAAAGCATCGATATCAACAAAGCATTAATATCAACAAAGCATCGATATCAACAAAGCACTTCATTTGATACATTAGACAGAGCCTATATCTACATAAACATTTGTCTGACTATCACTTAGCACCGTGAATACAAGTGGATCACAAGTGGACAAGTGACATGGAGGAAATAGACTAGTGATAACAATGACAACCATTTATCATTTATAAACCATTCTGATTGTGTTACTTCGAAGGGAGAGCATAAATCAAAAAAAAACAAACATGAAATCCCTGATAAACCCTATAACTCAAATACTCCAGTTCAGACAACCCATACACTGCAAGATGTGCTGATTGGATGATCAGCATCATGGCAGAACCAACCAATCACAGGTCTCATCATCTCATCAACTTCGGAATACCGCAGGTATTCAATAATCTGTTTGGTCCGTGTTTCTATACCTTCATTTACAAAAGGTCAGTTATTCACAATGCACTCTGCTTTAAATAACAACCTGGTATGCGAAATGTTCTAGTCTAAAACACCAACATGAAATCCAGCAAAGGAAGGAATATAATAACCATCTTTTAGTTCTAATTCCTCACGTTTGAGTATTTTCCTGAGCTGTGTGATCCCTCAGTTTTGGCTTCGTATCACCTCATTCCCGTATTTCGACTCGGTTTGCATGTGACACATATTAAAAGATTCAACTCCCCCTGAAACCTAAGAAGAAATTCAAGGTTCTCTCTCAACAATCTATGCACCAATGCTGTTTTAGACTGTTGCTACTGTAGCTTGACAATGATTAAACACATATTGGATACATAATGGGAATTCTAAAAGTCCACAATGAGATAGTTGTTCTGTATCTTACCCATGTTCTTCTTCTCAATAGCATATGAGAAACATACCGTATATATCGAGTAGATTAGTCATCTCTGATCATAAACTCTTCATGTTACTTCAGTGGTGTGTGATATTGTCAAAGCAAATTTTCAAATGACTGACATCAATGTTGCATGAATAAAATGTATAAAATAAATAGCCGATATCAAAGTTGTGTAAATAGTGAAATCAACAAAATTCACTATGAAATAAAGTGGTACTTTCAAAACACTAAGATCTACTATTGAAAGTGATCCAGACAGCCATCAGTAACACTAGGTGAGTTCTAAAACACACTACAATCCTAACAGTGTCTTTTAATCTCTAACAACGTCTGTGGCCATTCTAGTGTTTTTGAGGGTATTGGTATCAGGCAGAAACCCCTAAACAACCATATTCAATGTGACCCTCCAAACCTTCTTTTCTCATAATTTCTCTTATAGGAAAACCAGTCTGTTTCACAAGATACAACAATGAACGAGCATCAGAGAGAGAGGAACCTCAACAACATACAGTAGCTCATTACACAATTTCACTCAAGGAGAAAGAGAAAGAGAGAAAGAGAGAGAGAAAGAGAGAGAGAGAAAGAACGAGAGAGAAACAGAGAGAGAGCGAGAGAAAGAGCGAGAGAGGAGAGAGAGAGAAAGAGCGAGAGAGAAAGAGAGAGAAAGAGCAAGAGAGAGAGAGAAAGAGCGAGAGAGAGAGAGAAAGAGCGAGAGAGAGAGAGAGAGAGAGCACCAGACACAGAGGTAAAGTAAGAGCGATTCAAGGAAGAGATAGAGATGAAAAGCACTTGTTCAGCATTAAGGTGCCTCTCTTTCCTCTTGGCCATGAGGAGAGGAGACCTTAATAAGGATATCTGGCTTACAGAGTGTTTGGGAATGAGGCGTCTGAAGTCCCAGTAAAGGCAGAGTGGTGAGAGAAGAAGAGGAGGATTGTTCACAGTGGTTAGAAAGACAGGTCCATGGAGAAAGTGAATATCAAAGACAGTCCCAGTGTGGGTTCAGGTCCAGAACGGAGAGAAGATCTGTACATCCAACAGGAAAAACCTGCTGCCACCTGCTGCTATTAAAAAACAAAAGAGAAACAGACTAAGGGAGACTCAGAAATATATTGTTTATGGGTCTATTGACTAATATTGCACTGTAAGTGTGAGTTAATGGCATAAGATTGGTGATGCACAGTATATCCGATAGCATGAGGTTATGAAAGGGACAAAAACACAGTTCTGATTTTATAGACATGTGCTGCCCCCTTTTGGACCAATACTGAACTTTACATTTGAGATTTAGAGGCTAAAGTGCCTCTGAACACTTTCCTGGGGACCCTAAGGGCTCCGAGACACCAATAGCGTTTGATGGCCGAGAGTACTTAGCACGTCTGAAGGTAATTTGACAAACGAGTGTGAACCGATTTTACATGTAGAATCGCATGAACAATGTTAGCCGTCTACAGCTGGTGCTCCATAAAACACAGCGTGCTGAACGATCGCCCGACGAATGCTAGATCCATATTCAGCGCGATGTGTACGAGACTTAATGCTCTTTAATATTTAAATCTCTTGTACTTGTTTCTAGAATAGAGTGAATGCTTTGGTCCTGACATGGCTATTGGCACCAACGCAGATGTCAGTGAGGCCTTTGGCTTTCTCTGTAAAACTCAAACTGGTTCAAGCCTGAATTAAAGCCTTTGAAACTTCATTAATTAATGGCTGGTTTCCTGACTGTCATTCATTTTTTCAAAAGGCCAGCATGATTAATTCATGCTAAACACATGACACAAAGAGACGTGGCCACACAGCTGGGCACAGGGTTCTAACACAGATATTTATTCTAAGATGTGATTTGGCTGAATCAAGCGTTCAAGAGGTGTATTGTTTCAATCTGGTTGTTGAAAATGGAGCAGTATGGGAAGTAGGACTTTGGAAACTTGGAAAGGTCATTGGAGTCTATCAGAGAGAAGTGAACTACTAAGCTTTCTGGAGCAATCGCTAAGCACACCCACCTGTTTGACCTCACTAAGTGTTAAGTTCATGTTTTAAGTATCCCTATATTTCTGTTATTACAGTGCTATCACTCTGTTATTAGTACGCCAGCGCAGTAGTCTCACTGGAGATGGACCTGGCCTGAGTGTGATGGCGACTATGTACTGTGGTAATACGGTGAAGCAAACGTTGTTAAACTGGAGCCTAGTCGTTGTGTCATTTTGAGTTAACATTGGTAGCAGAGGATGGTTAATAACTACAATATGCCACCACGCTTCGACGAGAAGAGGTCGTACGAAAGTTGGAAAAATGTACTTGGAATCTGGACACGGGTTACTAATCTGGACGATAAAAAGCAAGCACTTGTGGTGGTATTATTGCTTGAGGGAAGAGCGAGAGATACAGCACTGGAAATATCCCTGGAGGATTTGAACAAGGTTGACGGTATGGGAACTGATCAGAGCACTGGATTCTGTGTTTCTTAAAGAAGAGAAAGGCTGTGCCTACGAGGCATATTCAAACTTTGACAGTGTTACTAGAGACATTTCGGTTGCAATGACGGACTACATAATTGATTTCGAACAGAGGTACAACAGGATGCGCAAGTACAAGAAAGATTTTTGGTGAAAAGACGTCAGTCGGGCCAATAACATGGAATGCAAGTGAGTGACGCAGCATATTACACTGAGCAGCAGAGAAAAGGCGCCAACAGGTCACGTTCTCAATACAACCAGACGAGGGCGTCATTGCCCGGCACAAATCCACTGGACAGGTATGGAAGGAGATCAAAATGTCAAAATGTTTGATTTCTGGTTCCAACCGCTGTGTCTTTGTGAGACTCAGAGTAGGTGAACGGATGATCTCCACATGTGTGGTTCCCACCGTGAAGCATGGAGGAGGTGGTGTGATGGTGTGGGGGTGCTTTGCTGGTGACACTGTCAGTGATTTATTTAGAATTCAAGGCACACTTGAATTTTACCCTCTCGGCAGTGGCCCACAGACGCCTCTCCAGCTTGGGAAGCTCGCAGTGCAGGTCGGCGTTATCACGCACCAACTGGAGAGACGAGTCACGGGGGATATGAAGTTCTGTTATGTGTTTTAAGTTTCAAGTTTTATTCTCGCAGGTACAGTGAAATGCCTTTCTTGCCAGCTCTTTCCAAACAATGCAGTAATCAATATCAGAAGTACTATAAAATCAAGTAGAACAAAAACACACGAGAACTAGAAAAAAAAAAAAACATTTACCATATTTCCAATGTGCAGAGATACTGGAGTGATAGAGGTAGGTATGTATAGGGGTAAGGTGTCTAGGCATCAGGATTTATGATGAACAGAGTAGCAGCAGCATATATGAGGATTGAATGTGAGTGTGTATGCTTGTGTATATAGTATGTATGAATGTGTGTGTGTCTGTATGTATGTATGTATGTGTAACGGGTGTCGTGAGGATCAGACCAAAACGCAGCGGGAACGTGCATACTCATCTTTTTAATGTGAAGAAGGAAAAACAAACAAATCACGTACACAAAACAAACAAACGACACTAACAGTCCTATCAGGTGCTCAGACACTAAACAGGAGACAACTACCCACAAATACCATAGAACAAACACCCCTCTTAAATAAGACCTTCAATTAGAAGCAACGAGAGGCAGCTGCTTGCAATGGAAGGTCAACCCCATTAACTAAACATAGACATAGAACGACTAGAACTAACATAGAAATAAACTAACAAGAACATAGCCCAAAAACCCCGGAACAGTCTAAACAAACACCCCTCTTACATAATAACATAACCCAACAATCCCCGAACCACATAAAACAAACACCCCCCTGCCACGTCCTGACCAAACTACAATAACAATTAACCCCTTTACTGGTCAGAACGTGACAGTATGTATGTATGTATGTATGTATGTATGTATGTATGTATGTATGTATGTATGTATGTATGTATGTATGTATGTATGTATGTATGTATGTATGTATGTATGTATGTATGTATGTATGTATGTATGTATGTATGTATGTATGTATGTATGTATGTATGTATGTGTGTGTGTGTGTGTCGTACCTGTTTATGGACCTTGGTGAGCTGCTCCAGGTTGTTCTCCAGGAAGGTAATCCTCTGTCTCTGAGCCAGACTACCCCCAGCCTCATCATTATCCATCTCTGCACTCTGATTGGACAGAAACAGGGAAGTGACTTCACACAACATACTTACTAACTGAATTCCTTGCATAACATAGGCCATGAACAAACCCCATCCAAGCAATTGCTTCACACAACTTACACATGAATAAATGTCAACATTCCCATATGGGACTTTAGTGTGAGAACAGACACATTAAGTTATTTCCTAAAGGAAACAACAGCCCAACACAAATCAGTAACAGCAAACGCCGTGTCATCAAATACAGCCTGCGGCGCTTTACACTGTGAGACCAGAGTGATGTCACCTTTCTCAGCAGGGAGGGACACACCACAACTGCTGACATTTACAATACATGTCTGAAAAAGTGGTTTCTAAAGTCTAC
The DNA here is from genome assembly GCF_901001165.1 of Salmo trutta. Taxonomy (NCBI): domain Eukaryota; kingdom Metazoa; phylum Chordata; class Actinopteri; order Salmoniformes; family Salmonidae; genus Salmo; species Salmo trutta. Next base: position 10,930,786 of record NC_042976.1, on the reverse strand, counting down.
TTGTTTTGTGGTTTGCCTTCCTCTTCTGGTCTTAGATAGTGATAACACTGAACCAAACAACATCCTGTTAGTTGTCAGCTGGTTTTAGATAGTGATAACACTGAACCAAACAACAGCCTGTTAGTTGTCAGCTGGTTTTAGATAGTGATAACACTGAACCAAACAACATCCTGTTAGTTGTCAGCTGGTTTTAGATAGTGATAACACTGAACCAAACAACATCCTGTTAGTTGTCAGCTGGTTTTAGATAGTGATAACACTGAACCAAACAACATCCTGTTAGTTGTCAGCTGGTTTTAGATAGTGATAACACTGAACCAAACAACATCCTGTTAGTTGTCAGCTGGTTTTAGATAGTGATAACACTGAACCAAACAACAGTCTGTTAGTTGTCAGCTGGTTTTAGATAGTGATAACACTGAACCAAACAACAGTCTGTTAGTTGTCAGCATAGACGCTGGATGATATAAGGCATACAGCGTGCCCACGAATGGGTGACTATGTGATAGTTTACAGAGTGGGAACATTGTAGCTGAGATTTACGGACATTTCTCCCCCAAATAGCCTATCCTTCCTGTACTTACCATGCTGATGAGGCAGGTCAGCTCTTGGATGAAGAGCCTGCACAGGTTGTGCAGAGGTCTGAAGCTCCTTGTCCTGGAGGAAGGGACAAATCTCTCATCGTCAATGAGTTCAACATCTATCAACACCTGAGATGTATTTTTTTTTTAAAAGCCAGCACAAGTAACAGTCAGATTGACTACATTATGTTAACTCCACTCAGCACAGTGTCTTCTAGACCCTTCAGAACCTCCTTGGCCTGCTCTCGCTTCTCATTGATGAAGCTACAGCAGAGACACGCAGAGGACTGATGGGGGTCGGACCATGTTATGACCATGCTATGGCCCATCTATACAGTCTAAACCTGGGGCGGTGGAGGGAGGGGTGGGGTGCTGCTAAGCTGATGTAACCGATGTGAAATGGCTAGTTAGTTAGCGGTGGTGCGCGCTAATAGCATTTCAATCAGTGACGTCACTCGCTCTGAGACTTGAAGTAGGGTTTCCCCTTGCGTCGCAAGGGCCGTGGCTCTTGTGGCGCGATGGGTAACGATGCTTCGGTGGGTGTCAGTTGTTGATGTGTGCAAGGGTCCCTGGTTCGAGCCTGGGTTGGGGCGAAGAGAGGGACGGAACCTACACTGTTACACTGACATATGGAATTGTTTTAATAAGGTCATACCAAGGACCATTTAGCTATTGGATGTTGAATTGTAAGACCCCTTGAAGTATGAAAAAAAAAATGGTTTGATGAAACATTGAATTTGGCCTTACTGCTATTAGCCCATACAAACACACTGAATAACACATTCACTACATGGAACAACAGACAGTCCACCAAAACATCTAAAGGAAGTTCGTCCTGAAGTGTCTGTTCTATATCTGAGAAATATAAAACAGATCAGGAAACTATTCATTTTTGTTATACTTCAGCCGAGTCCCAAGACGCGTGTGGGGGTTGTAGAGAACCCTGTCGTGTTCGTGAGAGTCACACCTTTCCATAGAGGGGTCATAATAGTTTTGTAGGCCAAACCGTTCAGATGCTACAGTGAGAAGACTGATTTTCGGGATGACAAACACTGCTTTAGCTCTGCCACCTTTCACTGCAGTTGCGGAAGTGGTGGATTGAGACACATCCAATCCCCAGCTTAAAATGGATTTTGATGGATATTTATTTCTTATGCCAATTAGATTTCTGTGGGGCTGCAGAAATCGACTCTAGGGGGTTATGACCACGTTATGATTATGCTATGACCATTTCTGAGGAGAACCAAACAGAGCTGTGGCAGCTACTGTAATAAATAGACTTGCACAAGTTTCTGCAGTTGCTCGTCCTTCTGCTGCTCCTCAGCCTTCAGTTTGTCATAGTCTGACTGCAGCTTCCTCTGTTCCAGCTGAAGGCCCTGGTTCAGACTAGAGGAGAGCAGATGGGTTGTATACAGTAGAGTACAAATCAATGCTATACTGTACATGCCGTAATTATCTCCTGGGACTGTGTTCACTTCCTGAAATGAGACTTGAAAAAGACCTGCCAATGAAATAAATAAAATCTCTCTTACTCCTTGAGCTCCTCCAAGACCCTCTGCTCGATCTCATCTCTCCGACGGGACAGCTGCTTCTGATGGACCTCTCTATGGTTCTCCATCTGTTCCTCTAGGGTCTTCAATAGGGTGCAGAAGGGAACACAGGGTCAAGGGTCAAGTTGAATTGATTTACCTTTCTCAGGAATTTGAAGAGTGGGGGAAAAAAGAAAGGGGGATAAAGGGGGAGGGATGGGAGGAGGGGAGATAGATAGAGAGATCTTTACCTTCATCTCTACTGCATCCTGCAGTTTGGTCAGGTGCTCCTTCTGTTTATCCATCACATGCACCTCCTTCATTTTGTCTGTGGAGACAAAGCAAGCGACATTGTTTGTTTTGTTCATGTGACGTAATGATTGATGACAGGCTTGTTTGTGTTTGGGGGTCTCTCTGCGTTTCTCAGCCTGTGTGCGTAGAGCCTGAACCTCCTCCACGAGGAAGCCCTGGGTCTCCTCTAGCTGTCTCTTCTTCTGCTCTACGTTCTGCATGGAGTCTGTCAGAGACGTGATCTTAGCCTGGTGCTGCATGGAGGACCCCATCAGGCAGGGACAACAGCTGAGGAAAAGAATGCTGACACTGTCTCTCTTTCCAACCAAGCTGCAAGAACACAATAGTCTACTGAATAAAGGAAAATATTCCATACTCTTTTTTCAAGATATCGAAATGGATGTTAAATCCACTTCCTGGTTACCTGGGCGATGAGTAACTGACAGGAGGCCAGCTCCTTCTCATTGGCCTGCATCCTGCGGGAGGTGTCGGCCAGGGAGCTCTCCAGCTGCGGTTCACCAGAGACTTTACCTCTGATTTCATCTTACTGATGTAGAGACGAGCCATGGTGAACTCCTCCTCAATGACCTCATTCACCTCCATCATCTGAAGAGCAGAGAGATCAGGACTGAGTGTGTGTGTGTGCGTGTGTATGATTACCTGTTACAAACAGTTTATGTCTGTCTAAATAACAGTGTGTATATGTGTGTATGATTCTAATTGCGTAATTGTTTAATTGTGTGTCCTTATAGCCTTGAGGTCACTGGTGCCGATGATGCCTCCTATCTCACTGAGGTCTCGGAGCAGTAGACTGAGAATCTCTACTGCTCTCTTCTTATGATGACTACTGAGCTCCTGTAGACTGGTCAGCTCCCTCTGTAACCGCGCCAGAGTGGTCTGAGACACACAGGCAACATTGACGGATTTAAAAGTGGACAGATGAGTGGACCTACAGAGTACTTAGATTATGACCCCAGCCCTACCTTTTCCACAAATCCTCTCAGCTGTACACAACAGTAATCTTTACTCCTACACATAACTTGTCGTATGTCCTCCTCACTGCGCCCTCCTCACCTGTTCAAAGTGACTTCCAAACCTGTCAACCTTGACAGTGACACATCAATGTAAACAGTATATTCACTTTATGTGGGCCATGCGGAAATCAAACCTATAACCAGAACTATTAGAACCCATCTCGTTTCCTCCCAGAGTGACTCACAGTCTTCTGGTTGAGCTCCTCACTGAGCTGGTTGTTGGAGCGGTTCTCGTTCTCCCCCTCCTGGCTCTTGTGGTCGTAGTTAACAGCCAGTTCTTCCAGGGCCTGCAGAACCTCCTTTACCTCTTCCTTGGCCGCCTCGTTCTCCCTCTGCAGACGGGACAGGTCCTCCTGGAGTTCTCATAGTCCTTACGGGTCGAAGCCAGCAGCTGGATGTACAGGAAGGTGAGATGAGTAAATAACACATACATACACACACACACACACACACACACACACACACAGGCGAATACATACAGGCGAATACATACAGGCGAACACACACAGGTGAACACACACAGGTGAACACATTCAGGTAAATACACACAGGTGAATACACACAGGTGAATACACACAGGTGAATACATACAGGTGAACACACACAGGTGAACACACACAGGTGAATACACACAGGTGAATACACCCAGGTGAATACACACAGGTGAACATACAGGTGAACACACACAGGTGAACACACACGTGAACACACACAGGTGAACACACAGGGAGGGGGGGAGGGAGGGGGGGAGGGAGGGAGGGAGGGAGGGGGGGGGGGGAGGGAGGGAGGGGGGGAGGGAGGGGGGAGGGAGGGAGGGAGGGGGGGAGGGGGGAGGGAGGGAGGGAGGGAGGGGGGGAGGGAGGGAGGGGGGAGGGGGGGGAGGGAGGGAGGGAGGGAGGGGGGGAGGGGGGAGGGAGGGAGGGAGGGAGCGGGGGAGGAGAGACAGGGGGAGGGAGGGAGGGAGGGGGGGAGGGAGGGAGGGAGGGAGGGAGGGAGGGGGAGGGAGGGAGGGAGGGGGGGAGGGAGGGGGGGAGGGGGGGAGGGAGGGAGGGAGGGAGGGTGAGGGAGGGAGGGGGGGAGGGAGGGAGGGAGGGAGGGAGGGGGGGAGGAGAGACAGGGGGAGGGAGGGAGGGAGGGGGGGGAGGGAGGGAGGGAGGGGGGGAGGGAGGGAGGGAGGGAGGGTGAGGGAGGGAGGGAGGGGGGGGAGGGGGGGAGGGAGGGAGGGAGGGAGGGAGGGTGAGGGAGGGAGGGGGGGAGGGAGGGAGGGAGGGAGGGAGGGAGCGGGGGAGGAGAGACGGGGGGAGAAATGGAATGACAGAGGCAGGAGGGAGACAGGAGGGAGGAAGGGGGAGAGGGAGGAGGGAGGAGAGAGGGATGGAGGGAGGGAGCGGGGGAGGAGAGACAGGGGGAGAAATGGAATGACAGCGGCAGGAGGGAGACAGGGGGAGGAAGGGGAGAGGGAGGAGAGAGGGAGGGAGGGAGCGGGGGAGGGAGGGAGCGGGGGAGGAGAGACGGGGGGAGAAATGGAATGACAGAGGTAGGAGGGAGACAGGAGGGAGGAAGGGGGAGAGGGAGGAGGGAGGGGAGAGGGAGGAGGGAGGAGAGAGGGAGGGAGGGAGCGGGGGAGGAGAGACGGAGGGAGGGAGCGGGGGAGGAGAGACGGGGGGAGAAATGGAATGACAGCGGCAGGAGGGAGACAGGGGGAGGAAGGGGAGAGGGAGGAGAGAGGGAGGGAGGGAGCGGGGGAGGGAGGGAGCGGGGGAGGAGAGACGGGGGGAGAAATGGAATGACAGAGGTAGGAGGGAGACAGGAGGGAGGAAGGGGGAGAGGGAGGAGGGAGGGGAGAGGGAGGAGGGAGGAGAGAGGGAGGGAGGGAGGGAGCGGGGGAGGAGAGACGGAGGGAGGGAGCGGGGGAGGAGAGACGGGGGGAGAAATGGAATGACAGAGGCAGGAGGGAGACAGGAGGGAGGATGAGAAGGGGGAGGGAGGAGAGAGGGAGGGAGGGGGCAGCAGTGGTTAGAGTGATGGACCTCAACCAAACATGTAAGTTGTGGGTTATGGAGAGGGGCAGCAGGGACAGCACTGACAGATTTTAGGTCACTAAATGTGCCTACACATCCTTATCACATTCATCAAGTGAGTGTGTGAGAAAATGCACTAAATAAACTGTACAGAAACCTAGTTCAGAGGAGAACAATATCTGCTATCTGTGTCTACGATCCTTCCATTCCGTCTTTCATGATTTGTTAGTTGTATTGAAAAGCGCAATACAAATAAAGTTATTATTATTATTATAAATACAACACATCCTAGCACAAACCACTAACATTTCTCCAGGATCCAGGGATATATTGGGACATGATTATGAGGCAACTTCTTAGGGATCGGCGTCCCGTTAACGGGACAGTTGTAAATCATGCAGCGTTTTATGTCAAGATCACAGATTTTAGAGAAACAACAAATGTCGGTACATATAAGCGTTTTATATCGGCTGAAAGCTTCAATTCTTGTTAATATAACTGCACTGTCCAATTTACAGTAGCTATTACTGCGAAAAAAATGAAATGTTATTGTTTGAGGAGAGCTCTTAACAACAAAACACTTTTTTCAACGCGATAGGTTTGATAAATTCACCTCTGAATGTGAAATGTGTACTTACATTCTGAAATCTTGCTCTGATTTATCATCCAAAGGGTCCCAGAGATAACATGAAGTGTCGTTTTGTTAGATAAAATAATTTTTCATATCCTAAAAAGGTCCATATAGCACGCGCAATCGATTTTGTATTTCCACTCGTTCAATTTGCAATGAAAGGAATCTGTGAAAATCGCACCCTAAATGTTGTTTGAACGAGTCAAATCACGTTCATCTCTATTCCTCAGAGATCCTAGAAGGTAACAAGACTTCACTATTTCATTGGGGGTGTAGTATATCCTATAGGACACCATATTTGGTCAGAGAGCGACGCCTTCATGGCACACAGATGACGCGGGTGGCCATCACTTGAAGGACTTTATCTTTGACAAATAAGCACCAATCGGGGTCAAACAAAGCTAGCTAGATAGCCGGAAACCCCGTCTCGGTCGCAAAATGTAGGCACTAACCTTTTGCGACAGCATGCCTTTTCCTTTTGGACACAACGTATAAGAATATTCAGAGTTATGAAGTTATGAAAACTGGTTGTTTTGCAAATGTTGAAATTATAATATGGCTACTAATACTTGAAAAGCTAAATCAAAGTCCGAGTATACAGATTTGACGATATTCTTGCAGAAAAATGGAAACGATTTGTCCAAATGTACCTGGGGACTTGGTATTCTTGTTCACTCATTTTTCAAGTTATCCATCTGAAACTTTGCACATACACTGCTGCCATCTTGTGGACACTATCGGAATTACAACCAGATTGATGGCTATAACTATGACCTTTTTCTTGCATTTCAAAGATGGTGGTAGAAAAAGACAGGTTGGTTTTTCTTTGTATTATCTTCTACCAGATCTATTGTGTTTTATTCTCCTACATTCAATTCACATTTCCACAAACTCGAAAGTGTTTCCTTTCAAATGGTACCAATAATATGCATATCCTTGCTTCAGGGCCTGAGCTACCGGCAGTTAGATATGGGTATGTCATTTAGGCAAAAAAATTTAAAAAGGGGGCTATCCTTAATAATCTCCGACCGTGTCGACCAGCCAAACACCACCACACTCTGAAATAATCAACACCACACATAATGGTCTCAGAGCAGAAAGGAGGGATGAGGCTGTGCTGGGCAGCTCTCATGTAGACCCTGAGATAAGACGGGAAAGCAAGGGATGGGGTTGTGGGGAGGAGGGTGGAGGTAGAGTTACGAGAGGACAGAGAGAGTGGGGAGGTAGACTTACGAGAGGACAGAGAGAGTGGGGAGGAAGGGGGAGGTAGAATTACCAGAGGACAGAGAGAGTGGGGAGGAAGGGGGAGGTAGAGTTACCAGAGGACAGAGAGAGTGGGGAGGAAGGGGGAGGTAGAGTTACCAGAGGACAGAGAGAGTGGGGAGGAAGGGGGAGGTAGAGTTACCAGAGGACAGAGAGAGTGGGGAGGAAGGGGGAGGTAGAGTTACCAGAGGACAGAGAGAGTGGGGAGGAGGGGGGAGGTGAGTTACCAGAGGACAGAGAGAGTGGGGAGGAAGGGGGAGGTAGAGTTACCAGAGGACAGAGAGAGTGGGGAGGAAGGGGGGAGGTAGAGTTACCAGAGGACAGAGAGAGTGGGGAGGAAGGGGGAGGTAGAGTTACCAGAGGACAGAGAGAGTGGGGAGGAAGGGGGGAGGTAGAGTTACCAGAGGACAGAGAGAGTGGGGAGGAAGGGGGGAGGTAGAGTTACCAGAGGACAGAGAGAGTGGGGAGGAAGGGGGGAGGTAGAGTTACCAGAGGACAGAGAGAGTGGGGAGGAAGGGGGAGGTAGAGTTACCAGAGGACAGAGAGAGTGGGGAGGAGGGGGGAGGTAGAGTTACCAGAGGACAGAGAGAGAGGGGAGGAGGGGGGAGGTAAAGTTACCAGAGGACAGAGAGAGAGGGGAGGAAGGGGGAGGTAGAGTTACCAGAGGACAGAGAGAGAGGGGAGGAAGGGGGAGGTAGAGTAGAACCTAGCCAGGGTTCCAGAGGGGCCATGGTGTATCTGTTACCTTAATGTGGAACCTAGCCAGGGTTTCAGAGGGGCCATGGTGTATCTGTTACCTTAATGTGGAACCTAGCCAGGGTTCCAGAGGGGCCATAGTGTGTCTGTTACCTTAATGTGGAACCTAGCCAGGGTTCCAGAGGGGCCATGGTGTGTCTGTTACCTTGATGTGGAACTCCAGGTTCTCGTCCATGGACTAGATGTGGTCAAAGATGTCCCTGCTGATACGGGGGATAATACCCATCTGCTGGGAGTCATGTAGCTTGCCCTGGGAAAAAACACACTCCTGATCAAATAAACAAGATAGACGACAACACTTAGCATTCCCAAAAGTTGAAATGGCAAGTAGCAATACAGATTCATTACAGAGGGAAAAAGCACTCACCATTTCTCCTCAAACAAAGGCCTTAACCCTCTTAGCTTTCATAAGGCCTGGGTCCTCATATTGATCAGAAATACACATGCTACCTCAAGGGGGTTTCATTAGAAGCTCCTTTGCCAGCCTGAATTTCCTTTACTTTAGTCCCCTCATCCCCCACCTCAATTTCATTCAGTCTTACCTCTCCTTATCCAGCCCAAACATAATAAAAATGATATTGACTTGACAATAAAAATGTAATGGACTATCACAGTCTGTCATTCGCCTCAGGGCTGATGCCATTCATATGGTAATATGATGCTGGCTAGGTAGACAAGGATAGGGAGATGTATAATAGCATCATAGATTAAGCACATAACAAGGATAGTTTTACATTCTGGTCAGGCTGGCAGCGTGGAAGCTAATCATACTGCCACCATCGCTTCCCCGCCCTTCCATTAGCTGCTGAGGAATAATGGAAGAAATGTTTTCCAATTTTATCCTGAGGCTTGCTGAAGGCTCTCTGGGCTGTTTCCAGGGCAACGGCTGCAGCTGAATAGGAGGCTATTGTATGTATGTGTAATCGCATGGTGGCACATCATGTGAACCGTGGCAGAGTAACACCTCACTGCTATTTTGGCGTGCCGTCTGGCAAAGGCAGTCAGCCTAAATAAAGGTATGCCAGTAAGGAAGACGCAGCAGGAGGGAAGGACTGTTGGGAATGTTCTTCCGCAACACCAGCATGAGAGAGATTCTTGCTGAAAAGTCTGTTGTTGGTGATTTATTGTATATGCATACTGACTGGCACCTCCCTTAAATGAAGCAAACATGTTTGACAATCTCAAGTGCTGCCTGAGTAACTACAGCACAATGTCGATCCGCCTGTAAAAAACATGTTTCTGCAACACTATGTTAAATCGTCTAAAAACTCGCTTTTGAAATCATGTTAGGATTATGACTGAGGTAATCATCTTAAAGGGATAGTTCATGCAAAAAAAATATATATATATACTGCTAAAAAAAATAAAGGGAACACTTAAACAACACAATGTAACTCCAAGTAAATAACACTTCTGTGAAATCAAACTGTCCACTTAGGAAGCAACACTGATTGACAATAAATTTCACATGCTGTTGTGCAAATGGAATAGACAACAGGTGGAAATTATAGGCAATTAGCAAGCCACTCCCAATAAAGGAGTGGTTCTGCAGGTGGTGACCACAGACCACTTCTCAGTTCCTATGCTTCCTGGCTGATGTTTTGGTCACTTTTGAATGCTGGCGGTGCTTTCACTCTAGTGGTAGCATGAGATGGAGTCTACAACCCACACAAGTGGCTCAGGTAGTGCAGCTCATCCAGGATGGCACATCAATGCGAGCTTTGGCAAGAAGGTTTGCTGTGTCTGTCAGCGTAGTGTCCAGAGCATGGAGGCGCTACCAGGAGACAGGCCAGTACATCAGGAGACGTGGAGGAGGCCGTAGGAGGGCAACAACCCAGCAGCAGGACCGCTACCTCCGCCTTTGTGCAAGGAGGAGCAGGAGGAGCACTGCCAGAGCCCTGAAAAATGACCTCCAGCAGGCCACAAATGTGAATGAGTCTGCTCAAACGGTCAGAAACAGACACCATGAGGGTTGTATGAGGGCCCGATGTCCACAGGTGGGGGTTGTGCTTACAGCCCAACACCGTGCAGGACGTTTGGCATTTGCCAGAGAACACCAAGATTGGCAAATTCGCCACTGGCGCCCTGTGCTCTTCACAGATGAAAGCAGGTTCACACTGAGCACGTGACAGACGTGACAGTCTGGAGACGCCGTGGAGAACGTTCTGCTGCCTGCAACATCCTCCAGCATGACCGGTTTGGCGGTGGGTCAGTCATGGTGTGGGGTGGCATTTCTTTGGGGGGCCGCACAGCCCTCCATGTGCTCACCAGAGGTAGCATGACTGCCATTAGGTACCGAGATGAGATCCTCAGACCCCTTGTGAGACCATATGCTGGTGCGGTTGGCCCTGGGTTCCTCCTAATGCAAGACAATGCTAGACCTCATGTGGCTGGAGTGTGTCAGCACTTCCTGGAAGAGGAAGGCATTGATGCTATGGACTGGCCCGCCCGTTCCCCAGACCTGAATCCAATTGAGCACATCTGGGACATCATGTCTCGCTCCATCCACCAACGCCACGTTGCACCACAGACTGTCCAGGAGTTGGCGGATGCTTTAGTCCAGGTCTGGGAGGAGATCCCTCAGGAGGCCATCCGCCACCTCATCAGGAGCATGCCCAGGTGTTGTAGGGAGGTCATACAGGCACGTGGAGGCCACACACACTACTGAGCCTCATTTTGACTTGTTTTAAGGACATTACATCAAAGTTGGATCAGCCTGTAGTGTGGTTTTCCACTTTAATTTTGAGTGTGACTCCAAATCCAGACCTCCATGGGTTGATAAATTGGATTTCCATTGATTATTTTCGTGTGATTTTGTTGTCAGCACATTCAACTATGTAAAGATAAAAGTATTTAATAAAATTATTTCATCCATTCAGATCTAGGATGTGTTATTTTAGTGTTCCCTTTATTTTTTTGAGCAGTGTATATATATATATATATATATATATATGTGTATGTGTTAAATTACCCTTACCTTGAGTTGTGTCTTAAGGTCCATGGTGACAGAATCCACAATAATCCATTATTTACTTCTGGCTACAGCCTGGATTTAGCATATTAGCATCGTCAGATTTAATGAATGGAAAGAGCCGAACCGATGTTAGCAAACCTGCACTGCAAGACGAAACTTCTTCAAAAACGCTTCAAACTAAGTTTGGTAGAGTCAATACTCGCGAAGAACCTGTCCAGGTGTTCTTCCACGCGAGAAACATTTTAAATGCTCTGATACTTCCTATGGTTTACCGGTTCCTATGTTTATCTGGAAAGCAATCCGCGTCTAAGTGCCTGCCCCAGGAGGACATCATCAACGGAAGACACATACAGATGCCCTGTGCTGTTGCTACGTGAGGTAATAGTTTCAGTTCTGAGGAACTAAGTTCCAGCAATTATTTTAGCAGTATAAACATTTTTTAAAAATCCCTGCTAACTCCACTAACTACCGAATTTAGTGTGTTTCTGATGAAGTCTCGGCTTGCAGTGCAGCTTTGCTAACATCGGTCCGGCTGTTGCCATTCATGAAATCTGATGATGCTAGTATGCCAACTCTAGGCTGTAGACAGAAGTACATAATGGATTATTGTGGATTCTGTCACCATGGGCCTTCAAACACAAATCAAGGTAAGGGTAATTTAATCCAAATATAGATTTTGCATGAACTATTCCTTTAAACTCCAGTCACTACCAGCTCAGCCAATGGGTCACTAGATCACCTACAGATGCAGGCAGCGAGGCCAAAAGTTAAACCTGATTCTAGTCTGTACCTCTGGCTCCTCTTTAAACGGTTTTATGTCCCATGAGCCTCTCCTTTGTACTGGCTTGTAAAACTCCATACAATTAGCTGCTAATGGTTATACTTGCACAGTAGCTTCACTGAAGCCCAATGTCTGCTGTCCTTAATCTAATCTCTAAAATAATCTCTTTGGTTCCAGCACAAATCCCAGTGAGGCATCAAAATGTCCTTCTGATTTACCTCCATGGTCTGGGTCTTTCCTGATGAGGTCTGGCCATAGGCAAAGATTGTTCCATTGTACCCACCCAGCACATCTCCAAAATGCAGAAACTGGGGTTACGGCTTTCATAATAGCTCTGGACCTGAGTTGATATGATGATGAAATGACGGTGAGGAGGTCAGATAAAGAGACTGCGGGACAGAGTGACTCTGACCTTTGACGATCTGCTTGGCACAGGCATCGTAGACTTGCTCCTGGGCTGTGTTGGGTGGCAGGACTCGGTCAAACACATAGGGTTTACTCTGCAAGGGACGAAATAAAGCAACTGTCAATAGTGTAATTTCACCGTTAGTCCATTCCTGAGGAACCGTTGTAACCGTTGCAACTGAATGTAAGAACATGAATAAAGCCTAAACATTTTCCACCTCAGACATTTTGTCACTGTTGAATCTTTTGACTGCAAGCAGGGTCTGACAAGGTGAGAAAATAGTCTGTATTGCATCAAGCAAGGTTCCATGACTGTGGTGACCTTGTTCCCTCCAGATCTCTTTCAGAGTAAGTGTGTCTAGAGTAAGTGTGTCACAGTGTAAGTGTGTCACACTAAACCAGTCTCCTCTTGCTCTGAGGTACAGCCGGAGCAACTCTAAACTGACCTCAGATCAGTTATTCTGTCTGTCTAGGAGGTGTCACACTAAACCAGTCTCCTCCTGCTCTGAGGTACAGCCGGAGCAACTCTAAACTGACCTCAGATCAGTTATTCTGTCTGTCTAGGAGGTGTCACACTTAACCAGTCTCCTCCTGCTCTGAGGTACAGCCGGAGCAACTCTAAACTGACCTCAGATCAGTTATTCTGTCTGTCTAGGAGGTGTCACACTAAACCAGTCTCCTCCTGCTCTGAGGTACAGAGGGAGCAACTCTAAACTGACCTCAGATCAGTTATCCTGTCACAACAGTACGCCTGTCTGATTATTCACTTAGTATAGGACAGATAACCTGTCTCGTTACACTGTGGCTGTTACAGATACAGGTATCCTGTGTGTATTTGTTTTCTCTCCTTCCGCCCTAGTCACAGGTGGCAGTCATCAGTCGCCAATCTGTCGCCAATCTGAAGACACACCTGCTCCTTTTCTCTTACCCAATCACATCCCCTTTCCCTTGGTTTAAAAGAAACCCAATCAGTTGTCTCTGGAGCTATCGCTCTTTTGTTTTTGTGCCTACATCTCACATTGTCTGTTATCATGTGAGTATGTATTGCTGTGGTGTATGGCTGTTTGTTTGTTGGTGGGAAAAGAAAAGGGGACACCAAGCCAAGTCGCCCTTGCGCATACATTACCCGTAGGAGAACTTTGTGTAAGTACCCTAGTTAGAACTGGGCGGACCACCCACTGTATTTTATTGGTTAGTTAGCTAGCTGTTCTTGAAGCAGGCAAGACTAGCTTAGTTTTTTTTTCTTTAAATAGTTATTAGTTCTTTCCTTGGGTCCAGCTCAGCCCCTTTACCCCCCCATTACCGAGTGTTTGAAAAAATTAAGTGTTTGACGGTAGATTTAGGTTGTCTGTTTTTAGTTCTCACTGTTCCTTTTTACTGTCATGATTTGCATGAGATATGTTACGGGTCTCGATTCCATCCCCCCTGGACTGCAGGGCCAAAGGGATTCGTAACAGTGGGCCTGGAGGTTACTTTGGAGACAGAGACAATCACAGATTTTTCTGTTAATAGCATCCTGGGATGGGCTTGAATGAAGCAGGCCCACAAACAGTTACACAGGAAAACAAAGGATGGAGAGGAGACATTTTCAAGACAAGATTTGTATTTATGGATCTCCATTTCCTGGGGTCCAGCAAAATTAAGGCAGTTATACAATTTTCAAAGCACACGAAATGTGTGCCCTCAGGCCGCTACTCCACTACCACATATCTACAACAAAATCCATGTGTACGTGTGTGTATAGTGCATATGTTATCGTGTGTGTATGCATGTCTCTGCCTATGTTAGTTTTGCTTCAGAGTCCCTGCTGTTCCATAATGTGTATTTTTCTGTTTTTTAAATCTAATTTTACTGCTTGCATCTGTTACCTGATGTGGAACAGAGTTCCATGTAGTCATGTCTCTATGTAGTACTGTGTGCCTCCCATAGTCTGTTCTGGACTTGGGGACTGTGAAGAGACCTCTGGTGGCATGTCTTGTGGGGGTATGGATGGGTGTCTGAGCTGTGTGCTAGTAGTTTAAACAGGCAGCTCAGTGCTTTCAACAGGTCAATACCTCTCACAAATACATGTAGTGAAGAAGTCAGTCACTCCTCTACTTTGAGATGGTGGGTTATGAGTGTTTTAGTACTTGTGTGTATTTGTGTGCGTGTAGTTGTGTATGTGTCTCATTCCTCTAGTCTCTCACCCCTCTTGGAGACAGGCCACCACCAGACACTACTCTATACTGCTGTAGGAGTGAAATATTACTTCCCACGTTGTTGTCCTGCTAGTCTAATCTAAAAAAAATTATCTGGGACAGTTGACATTCGGTCAGTGTCACGTTCGTAGTTAGAAGGAGACCAAGGCGCAGCGTTCCACATCTTTTAATAAATGAAACTCAAACAAAACGTGACAAATGGCGTGCTCACAGGCAACTAACCAAAAAACAAGATCCCACAAAACCCAGTGGGAAAAGGCTGCCTAAATATGATCCCCAATCAGAGACAACGAATGACAGCTGCCTCTGATTGGGAACCGTATCAGGCCAACATAGAAATACAAAAACAGATGTTCCCATCCGAGTCACACCACATCCGAGTCACACCCATGTAATTACCTTAGTTTAACAAAGGAGATTATTTGAAAAGCAGCAGAATTGATGGATCTTATAATGGGAGGTTCCTCCTGACTAAGAGTGGGTTTACTCACCCTGGGGCATTGGAGTGAGGTGGGGGTGGGATTCATTCAACTGAAGGTCATATGCATTTTCCCCGTCAAGCAACAGTGTTTCTAGCTATCCTCCAGAGTCATGTTCATCAAAGCCCTTTAATAAGTACAGTGCATTCGGAAAGTATTCAGACCACTTGACTTTTCCCCCCTCATCAATCTACACACAGTACTCCATAATGACGAAGCAAAAACATTTAAAAAAAAAATGGTGGGCAAATTAAAAAATAAATAAAACCTAAATATCAAATTTACATAAGTATTCAGACCCTTTAATCAGTACTTTGTTGAAGCACCTTTGGCAGCGATTAAGGCCTCGAGTCTCCTTGGGTATGACGCTACAAGCTTGGCACACCTGCATTTGGGGAGTTTCTCCCATTCTTCTCTGCAGATCCTCTCAAGCTCTGTCAGGTTGGATGGGGAGTGTTGCTGCACAGCTATTTTCAGGTCTCTCCAGAGATGTTCGATCAGGTTCAAGTCCGGGCTCTGGCTGGTCCACTCAAGGACATTCAGAGACTTGTCCCAAAGCCACTCCAGCGTTGTCTTGGCTGTATGCTTAGGGTCGTTGTCCTGTTGGAAGTTGAACCGTCACCCCCAGTCTGAGGTCCTGAGTGCTCTGGAGAAGGTTTTCGTCAAGGAGCTCTCTGTACTTTGCTCCGTTCATCTTTCCCTCGATCCTGACTAGTCTCCCACATCCCCACAGCATGATGCTGCCACCAACATGCTTCACCGTTGAGATGGTCCGATGTTTCCTCCAGACGTGACGCTTGGCATTCAGGCCAAAGAGTTCAATCTTGGCTTCATCACACCAGAGAATCTTGTTTATCATGGTCTGAGAGTCCTTTCGGCAAACTCAAAGCGGGCTGTCATGTGCCTTTTTACTGAGGAGTTCCTTCCGTCTGGCCACTCTACCATAAAGGCCTGATTGGTGGAATGTTGCAGAGATGGTTGTCCTTCTGGAAGGTTTTCCCATTTCCACAGAGGAACTCTGGAGTTCTGTCAGTGACCATCGGGTTCTTGGTCACCTCCCCGACCAAGGCCCTTCTCCCCCAATTGCTCAGTTTGGCTGGGCAGCCAGCTCTAGGGGGAGTCTTGGTGGTTCCAAACTTCTTCTATTTAAGAATGATGGAGGCCACAGTATTCTTGGGGACCTTCAATGCTGCAACCATTTTTTGGTACCCTTCCCCAGATCTGTGCCTCGATACAATCCTACCTCGGAGCTCTACGGACAATTCCTTCGACCTCATACCTTGGTTTTTGCTCTGACATGCACTGCAAACTGTTGGACCTTATAAAGACAGGTGTGTGCCTTTCCAAATCATGTCCAATCCACTGAATTTACCACAGGTGGACTTCAATCAAGTTGTAGAAACATCAAGGATGATCAATGGAAACAGGATGCACCTGAGCTGAATTTTGAGTCTCATAGCAAAGGGTATGAATACTTATGTAAATAAGGTATTTCTGTTTTTTATATTTAATACATTTGCAAACATTTCTAAAAACCTGTTTGCACTTTGTCATTATGGGGTATTATGTGTAGATTGATGAGGAAAATGTTTTATTTCATCCATTTTAGAATAAGGCTGTAGCGTAACAAAAGGAGAAGGGACCCGAATACTTTCCAGCAGTGACCATGTAGCTAGAATGCTAACATACTCTAGTCTGGTTTATAATGTTTTGTCAAATTAATAAAAAGTTGATAAACAGAATGACAAACAAATTAGATGTTGGACAACTGGAGACAACTCACCCTAAAAATTTACTGAAATGAAATACAGTAGAATTCCACAGAATAACTTATGCCTGTAGGGAGAGATTGGCTGGTGTGCCGGCTTTCACATTCTCCACTGTGTCGCAGTAGTTTGTGAAGACTACACCCTACACTACTACCCCTAATTCCCCCGTGGCCGGCTACAGCCAGGGAGCCAATAGGAACGTCAGGGCTGCTTTACTGTGATGAAACATTTATTTGAGCTGCGCTGTCACGCTACCCAGATAGGAGCGTGAAATGTCTTAATGAGTTCAGAACGCTCTCCTCCTGTCTACCTACACTCGGGGGAGGCTAGTGTTCCATACAGTTGAACACTAACACATGGAATTGAAAGTTCACAGACCCCAGTATTTAGTGCTGGCCCTCAACTTCACATGACTGTCTGTTCATGTTGGGCAATAGCTCTTTATGTACCATGGTTTCAGGGGGCATTGTTTTACGATGTTTATTTATGGGTCTCAAACTCCATCTGTAACTGCAACACTGATCCACAACATTGAGCCATAAAAGTATTTTATCTCTGCCTGTCTTTGTTCTGGACCAGCTTTCTGACAGAGGAGCGATTTTTCTTTTATAGCGCAGGCAAGTGTGACAGGAAGGCTGTCTGCTGTGTCTCAATCTCTTGTTCAGTTGAGACCAAGATCTTCCCAGCATTGTTAAGGTACTGCGTTGTGTTCTATGACGGTTCTAATGCTACAAGAACTGTCAAAGAGACAAGGTTGCCACTCTCAACCATTCCAACTGTCAGAGAGACAAGGTTGTCACTCTCAACCATTCCAACTGTCAAAGAGACAAGGTTGTCACTCTCAACCATTCCAACTGTCAGAGAGACAAGGTTGTCACTCTCAACCATTCCAACTGTCAGAGAGACAAGGTTGTCACTCTCAACCATTCCAATGTCTTTCTAAGAGAATGTTTTCAATATAGAATGAAATAGTAACATGCCACGTCTCCTATAAAGGCACCTCAGGTCAATACACCCCATGTGTTCTAATTGACATGTAAGCATTACTTCAGCCTAGCTTGAAAGACAAATGGGAAACCCATAGCAGTATGGCAGAAATATGCAAGATTTACAAATGTGACCACACACACACACACTATATCCCACAATCTCAATAAATGATGTGTGAACACACAAACACGCAGCAAGCACACACACACACACACACACCCGGTCAAAATGCAATTTTCTCAATAATAGATGTGTTGTCCCAAAGGAAAGCCCAGACCTTCGCTCTGCTGGAGTGCATGGTTTCCATCCCGATGAAGGATTCAGTTCAGGCTTTATTAAATCAACATGCTCTTATTGTGTGCTGTGGACATCACTATGGTGGAGGACTGCCTGACTAGGAACATCTTTCAGCAGAATAAACCTTCTCTGCATCACCTAGGGAAAGTAAAGACAACATGCTCTTTTGGCAAACCTGATGCAGAGAGGGAGAGTTCATGTGTTGCTGTGGGAGAAAACCACGTCAGATGTACACCTGTACAGTGTGACCAGCCATATCAGCCTGTTCTTGGTCAGGGATAGCTAGTGTAAAAGCACATGCAGCAACTGTATGTCTGTGTGTTTGTAATTGTTGATGATGATTCCAGCCAGTGACCTTCTGCTCCCCTGTCAATCATTTCTAATGACCTCCAGCCTCCATCGTCATGGAGACAGAATTACCCAAGAGACTGTGCTCCTGCCCCTGTTTAGAGGGAACATTTATCAATAGTAAAGAAAGACACAGCACTATTTCACCCATATAAAACACACAGACTGGAACAGAACTGAAACAAGGCTGAACTTGTTTGCTTTAATACTGAAGAAAGTCTATCCCCTCAATAGCCTACACATTGTAGTCTCATGTCATTGTTTACAACAATGTATTTTAAACTGTAACACATACAAATGAATCATTAATTCAGTTCAATATAATGTATACAGTATATCCTCTGTATCTGTTTAATCATTCATGTTCTTTTTATTTCTCATTTAATTTGCGACCGGTGTGAAGCTGTTTGAGGAGTTGCAATTATATCAATGAAATCATCAGCTTCTTTCGGATAAGCAATTAGACTACTGTAGGTTACAAAATGGAAATTATACTGCAAATCAATACCTCTAAATGTCAGGGCAAGAATAAGAGGATTACATGGAGCATTGCTTTATTTTACATGATACTCTATACTCCCCTGGGCTAAGGCAAACACTGGTCAGGCCATATGCAACCATATGTGTGTGTGAGCAAATTATGACGTGAGTGTTTGTGTTGGAGTGTCAGTATGCGTGTGTGTAGAGTCCTGTGACTGTGCACAGAGGGTAAAAATACAAATAAAGTACAAGGGTCAACTCAAGCTCACTTAGATATTGCTGTGAAGTTGTATGTGTGTGTTTGTTTGTTTGTATGTCATAAATGTAAACAATTTAACATTTGCTAAACACCACCACCGTTAGGCTATGGCAGCCTCTGCAGCATCACTCTTCCCATGATATGAAAGTATTTTTTGAGGAGGCGCGAAAATGAAATACATTATTTGGTACAATTTTGATTATGGAAGATTGAATAGGCTTGCTTGGAATTATTTGTAGCTGTCGTCTTTATCTGTGCATGAGAGCGCATCCAACTCAGTTTCCCTATCAGAAAACACGCGATAACGTCAAGTCGCGCACGCAATTCAGGAAACAAGCGCGGATGAGAGTCAGCTCACTGGACCGCAGTAAATGACTGGAGATGCTTCCATTGATAGCAGAATTATTGCTAAAAATGTCGGTCCCTTTTGGCGTTTACACCATTATTATTCCAAACAATTGCCAATTAAGGCCCCAATGAATCACCATCCATGTCCATGATCAATTTACACATCACCGTTTCTTTTGCCAAACTGAATTTGTGAGTGAATATAAGCACCTGTGCACCATGGCTTTGTTTGTAGACTACACAATGAACATTAGGTCTATCAAATTGTTTTGCTCACCGTTATTACCACCGTATCTTTGTCCTTGAATTTCGGGATGTATTTGTCTCCTCTGTTGGTTCAAGGGCCTGAATCGGCACATCACTTTCACACCGCACTCAGCAGCATCCGCCATGTCCACAGTACTACGTTGTATCCAACCAGATATCCAAAATAACTTTCTCTGCTTATCGTGAAGTTTACACCAGTTTTCTTCGAAGATGTGACGTTAACCACTCCTTTCCATTGTGGTTCGCTGAAATTCAATCTCGAGCGTCCATTCCTGTCAATTAAACAATCGGTGGTAGGTTGAATTCAAGTTTTAAAAAATAGCTTGATGAATGGTCTGTCTGTTATGTACTTGAGTTCAAGTTTCCCTTTTCGTGGTCAAATATTTGCTTCAGACTTCCAGTATTCCCGTATCCACCGACGGCGCCTTGCATCATAACCAGCATCCACCAATTTGAAGCTCGTCGCACTGATGCTGTTCAGTCAATCCCATCTAGGTCCAGCCAAGTGATGGGGATGCTGATGTTGCAGTTTATCACGTGCTTGCATCCCGAACATGACACCTATGCAATTTTGGGAGCAGTAGTGAAATCATATTAATAAACGATAAAATAAGTTATTGCCATTGATATTACTTTGCAAATTTTGTTATACACCTAGTCCCCTAATTTAACTCATCACCACATAAGACATTTCTGTGTAAAATAGAATTGATGGTCCAATATGATCCTTTAAGAAGGCACAGTGATGCCGAAACGTTGATGTTTTGCCCAATAAATTACTGGGAATTTATATATGTTCAGCTATTTTTTTTCTATATAGCTTGCAGTTTATTCTGAGTTAGTCAGCACCTCTATACAAAATACTTTTCTCTGGGTGTGCACCAGCTCATGCTTCTTATTCGATAAATATGATCCTTTGAAAGCTAATCACTCAACCCAATGCTTCCCTCTAGTGGGTTTCCTATGAATGAGGGGGCCTCTGATGTTCCCAATGCTAATAACGGGTCCTTTCAACCTGGTCTCATAGATGTAACATAGCTGGGTTAGGGGAAGGGTTAGCGAACCTGCTAAATAGTTGCAAAGTAGCTATAACTGTCCATGATGAAATTCGAACAGGTTGCGAGATGTTAAGAGTTGTACACCTGATCAACCACACTGCTTTTGTTTTTGCCTCAAGTAACCATGTCTTATGTAAACATAAACCAAACATATACTAACTTGAGCATCTCAAATTTACCTCTACTATGTTACGTCTAGTCTATGAGACCAGGCTGGTCCATGTCTTTAGTTGGCCTACCTTACATGACTAAAACCTCACTCTTGATCTTGTTCGGAATACATTTCAGACTGCAGTGAAGGATAACTACTAAGCACAGTATAGAACATTCTGAAGACTAAAACATAGTAACAGATGTAGCATACAATCACTTTGAGTAAAACTTCACTTAAGGCTAAATACATAATTCACTTCGGGGGGAAGAAATAGCAAACAAGAGGAAAGAGTTAATATACTGATATGAATAGATATGTTTATTTCCCAGCACTTTTTTCTGAAACCCTCCAAGAACAAGTAACAGGGAAACATGTATGTCTGAAGAAATAGTGCATGAACACTAGATAATTATCTAAACATGTTTCTAATATCTGTACAGGAATCACTACATCAACTACACTAATCTACAGGAGGTCAAGCACCGACCATCAGACATCGTTTCAACATGTTTCTTGCCCCTTCACCAAGGGAGAAAAAAAAATCCCCAAAATATTGATCTGCACCCCCCAAATCCAAAGGGTTAGTCATTCAACAGAGTTGCCAAGTAATCTTCCCGATTTTACCGCGTAATACATTAGAATGGTAAGATTCCTATGTACTCTTCATTGGCTCCCTACCTGTTTAAAAAGACAAATATATTTAAAAAAATGTTTTCCTGTTTTACATTTGCAGATAGATCTTAGGATGCATTTATTTGTCATTTCAAAGTCAATTTAAATAAATAGGTTTGTATGGCGAATGGCACATTTAAGATGTCTTCACTGTTTTTGGACAATTCTGCATCGAATGAAAAAATAAAAAACAGAATTAAAAAGACAATTCCTGTTACAACTGACAAAGTAACAGAAAATAAATTGTCTGAAGGGGAAAATACCATTACTAATCTAATGTTACTTACAAAAAGACCATATCTATTCAATTTGTGAAACCAAATCAAAAATCAGGATAATTTTTCCATCTTCAGAAAAAAAAGCACAATAATAAAATATGCTAGCAACACCGATGTCCACATTTTGTGGATTAATTTCCTCTTTAGAGATACAAAAATGTAAACATTGCAAAATAAATAGTGAAAACGAGTGATACAGGATCCGTGGTTCATGCTCATGATCCCAACAAACATGTCTTTTTTTTGCTTTTCTACATGTACATTTTTTTTTTGCATTTTCAAGTGCAAAAGCATGATGACAAATTCGCTAGAATTCAAGTAACAGAAAAAAAAAAATACCAATGATACAAATATACTATTTTACAAGTTAGTGATATTCCCAATTTACAAAATGTACATTTATAATAGACAAATTTGTTATAATATTTTGATATGCTCGATTCTGTATAGGTCCTTGTATATGCTTGCCCTCTGGTGGCTGGGGCTTGCATTCTTCCTAGCGGAGGCGAGTTAGTTTGTCACATTCACCGGTCTGAGAGGAGGAGGAAGGGAGGAGGTTATGTCACCTCCATTGGTACTGTGGTCTCTGAAATACCGTTCAACGCAAGTCTCTCCGGTTCGTGATTATCCCTGAAAAAAATTAAGAAATAGTCATTCGTTATTCAGATAAAAAGCAAATTGGTACACCTGGAAAATTAAAAACAAGTTATGTATAGTACCAGTCAAATGTTTTGACGCACCTACTCATTCAAAGGTTTTTCTATATTTGTACTATTTTCTACATTGTAGAATAGTGAAGACATCAAAACTATGAAATAACACATATGGAACCATATAGCAACCAACAAAAAAAAAAAGTGTTAAATCAAAATATTTTTGATTCTTAATTTAAAAAAGGCACTCGCACATCTATCTTTTTTGCAGGTGCATGGTAACAGTTGAATAAAATGAGAAAGAAGAACCCTGCACACTGCTCGACAGTATCACTGCTCTTTAATAAGCTTTACGTATCAGCCTCATGGCCTTCGTCAGGGCTTTTGTGAGTTTTTAAAATTAGCACCCTTATGTTGACCTAGCCCCACCCACATCCGTTCCACACATCGAATGGGGGTTAGAGTTGAGGGAAAATAAATACGCACTATCAAATATAATATGAATTTCATAAATATTCAAATAAAGTGTGTACATAAAACGTATTTAACACGTCTGTAAAACCACAATGAGGACATAGACCTACCAAGCAAGTTTTCATAAATCATAGTGTACCGCGCAAGAAAAATGTCAAAGTAAATCTGAAATAGGGGTATAATTCATGTTCAAATTTACAACATAACATACATAGGCATTTCATCATTAAGACCTTTAAGAAATAATGTCTAGAGGGTGAAAATCTAAAAATGATCTTTTGCTCAGAGTATTATTACTATCACCTCCCCTGTTTGATATCATACATTTCTCTATGCCACAAAATCTTTAAAAAAAAAATGTATCACAGGCCACATTGACATTTAATAATTTAGATAACATGGGTGGTGGAGCACATAATGTCGAACCGTTTTCCTGTATGTGGGTGGCAGAAATACACACTTCATATTGTTGCACTGTGCACAACCTCTGCATTTATAGCTGCCATTCGGGAAGAGGGCATAAAAGAGCCTGGCTGATTTTTTTTTGTGGCTGGCAGTTGGCATGGAACAATTTATCGTGGTGGATTCTTAAATTCAGCTGGCAAAGCTGAGTCCAATGATAAAATATGCCAGTGTTTCTTGACAGCATCTCCCACTTTTCACGAGTTCAAAGTATATGTGGTTGTGAACATTAGAGTTATTTAGCTCTAGTGGCTCTTTTTTGGTCAAACAGCCTTGGTGTATTTAGGTCATTGTCCTGTTGAAAAACAAATGATAGTTCCACTAAGCCCAAACCAGATGGGATGGCAGATCGCTGCAGAATGCTGTGGTAGACATGCTGGGTAAGTTTGCCTTATTCTAAATATATCACAGACAGTGTCACCAGCAAAGCACCCCCACACCACCTCCTCCATGCTTCACGGTGAGAACCACACATGCAGACATCATCCGTTCACTTACTCTGCATCTCACAAAGACAACAGTTGGAACCAAAAATCTCAAATTTGTACACAGACCAAAGGACAGACTTCTACCGGTCTAATGTCCATTGCTCATGTTTCTTAGCCCAAGCAAGTCTCTTCTTATTGGTGGACCTTCATGTTTTAAAGTAATGATGGACTGTCATTTCTCTTTGCTTATTTGAGCTCTTCTTGCCATAATATGGACTTGGTCTTTCACCAAATAGGGATATCTTCTGTATACCACCCCTACCTTGTGACAACACAACTGATTGGCTCAAACCCATTAGGAAAGAAATTCCACAAATTACCTTAACGCACACCTGTTAATTGAAATGTATTCCAGGGGACTATCTCATGAAGCTGGTTGAGAGAATGCCAAGAGTGTGCAAAGCAGTCATTAAGGCAAAGGGTGGCTACTTTGAAGAATCTCAAATATAAAATATATTTTTGATTTGTTTAACACTTTTTTGGTTACTACATAGTTTTGATGTCTTCACTATTATTCTACAATGTAGAAAAGAGTAAAAAATAAACACCCTTGAATGAGTAGCTGTCCAAACTATTGACTGGTACTGTATATCAGCCATTCTAAACGAAAGAAGAAATTAAAAGGTCTTACCTGGCCATGCTGCCGATGGCAGGCGTCACCTTGGGCACGCGGTCCAGGCTGCTTGCGGCCATGGTGGCCAGCTTCAAGGCAGACGGTGAGGGCCGGGCATTGTGGTGGTGGTGGGCAGGGGAGACAGCGCTGCCGTGGCCCCGGTGATGAGGCAGAGACTGGGGTGTGGTCGAGTGGGAAGCAGGGAGCAGAGGGCCACCGCTGGAGGGGGTCCGACCTGACCTGTCCAACCCTGTGCCGCCCTGGGATGTGCTGGTGGAGTGAGGGGGTCTGGAGGTCCCTGCAGGAGAGGTGATATGACACCGTCAAACCTGAGTAGGCCTATTACCTGAATAAGCAAATATCTTAAAATGTGAATTAATTAAGTGGGGTGGTCATTTAGCAATGACTCAATTCCTTTACGGAACCCAACAACAAAATAATATCTGAGAGTAGTCCATAAGATTTCAAATGTATGATATATTCTGAAGCGGACCTAAAGGCTGGACGACCCCGTTGACGCTGGTGTTGTCTGGTTTGTTCTCATTGTTGACCTGGCCTGGAGCACTGATCACAGCTGACGCAGCAAAATGGGCGCCGGCCGAGTCAAGAGTCTTTGATATGATACAGTCAGTGGAGCCAGCAGTCTACAACACAATATAATCACAGTCTTTAGAACAGAACACGGCCATAGCAGTCATCCAAACACACACGGAGCTGTTTGAAACCTATCAACACATTAAATGAAAATGCATTCTGCCCCACCAACTGGACTGTAGTCATTAGGAATGCTGTGTAAGGGGTGAAAGACTGTGTACCTGTGTGTTTTGTCGCTCGGGCAGTGAGAAATGCTGCTGGGGAGGAGGAGCTTTCAGCTGCAGTTGAGCCAGCTGCTGTTTCTGCATCTGGGCCAGAGCCTGCTGATGGACCTGGTATTGTTCCTCTGTGATGCCACCTGCAGATACAGGAGATCAAGGCCATCAGACTAAGAACAACAGAGATAAAAGAGAGACCAATACATATACTAAGGTGGTGTACACAGCAACGAGGGAGGGAAGACGAGCAGACTGTAATACAGCATCCTTGAAGGGAGGAGGAGATGAAGACTGCCTGCGGTGCCACTCCTTAACACTAGGGGTCAGAGAGAAGAAGCAGCCAAGGAAATTGCAAACAGAATGAGGAGAGAGGCCAGTTCCTTAATATGCAACCTCCTAACATGCTACGGTTCAGTGGCAGTCTTTCCACTTCCCTGAACAAATAATTTCTGATTGGGAGTTGTGAATCAACATTTCCTGGCAGCTCTGAGAACAGTTTCTGTAGAGTAATGTGAGGAAGACCAGGGGGGCTGACAGGAAAACAAAAACCACAATGTGAAAATTAACAGAAAAACCAAATGTGTTCCACAAGCAGTACTATCACAATATAGCCAAGATAGAAACTGTATACAGTTAAATTATGTTTGGTAGAGGCTTGAAAAGTGGAAGATGGACCTTCACTATGGTGTTGAGGAGGAGCTCACCTGAGCCACTGTTCTTGGTGTGGACAAACAGCCCTCCAGACAACCTGTTGTCCATGGAAGGTCTACCCGTCCTCCCTTCCCCACTGCCGTCACCCTGTGTGGACCTAGGTCTGAAAAAGCGCCACCTCAGGGCTTGAATGTTGCTCAGAAGGTCTGTCAGCGAGGATGCAGAGCCAGGCATAGTTCGATGGTTCTGTGAGGGTACCTGGAGGTCAGAGAGCTCTGGAACCGCAGAAAGGCCCTTGGGGAAGGAGGAGCTGAAGACGGCTGAGTCTAGCTGCTTCAGTACTCCATCCAGGTCTGACGATGCCCGATCCAACAGGACCCTGAGAGAAGAGGAGAAACATTCATTCTGATAAATCATAATGCGAGTTAACATTTATGAATAGACTTAAATCAAAGTCACGATAAATACCTAACCTACAATATACCTAACCTATAGCATAACTATCTGAACAGAAGACAGCGAAGACAAATATTTCTAAGGAGAATAAGTGGACGCAGTGTGAGAGGTATGCTGTGACGTACCTGCCACCTCGGCCCACCCTCCTACGGGCCAGTCCCACACAACGTTGGGGTACAGAGAGAGCGGTGAGTGATTGACGATGCCGCAGAGCATCCAGCCCTGCCAACTCAGGGTGATCCCACAGGAGCCCGGAGGTCTGGTCCAAACAGGGCTGAAGAGACAGAGGAAACCGTTACTCATTTAGGCTAGCTACCACAGTGATATACAGACAGGATCAAATACCACCTTAGCCACAGACTAGACCCAATAGCACAATATTACCACCGATACTAATAATGTGTGGAATTGCAAATGAATGTGAGAGAATATACTTTAATTACAGTTGTGATTGCAGTGAGACTCACAGCAAGGTAATGGCATCCTGCTTTCCTTCTGAAGGCAAACGTTCCATCTGGATCATTCTCCTCGTCCGGTTCTGATGGTGGAGACTGAAGAAGACAAAACCAACACTATAAAATGCACACTTGCACACAACCTAAATATGTCATAACGCATGAACTTCTTCGATATGATATGATCATCAGAACCCTGTTCTCAGAGGTACTGACCAGTGGGTAGTCCTCCTCTCCAGAGCTGTGGAAGTCATACTGTTTAATATCGGCCTTGTTAACGATGTGCTGGCGCTTGGCAGGCCTGCCGGGGCGGCACAGAGGTTCCCGCCTGGTGTACTTTTTCTTTGGTCTGACAAAGTCAAAGGGATCCTCGTCCTCCACCGAGACGTGGTGGTACCCATGGTGCTGGAGACCACCTGACTTGTGCGTCTGAAAGAGAAAGACAGTGGAGTTAAAGGTCGTTAAGTGTCAGAGCCACACAGACAAGATTTCTTCAGAGTCAAATGATCAGAGTGAGAAGAGTTCATTGCTGCACTCAATTTTTTGAAATGTGATCAGTGTGCTGCAGGTTTCATCCTCCAGCATCTCCCTATTCTGAACTGCTTGATGGTCAAATGTAAAACCCCCCACCCCCAGGTAAAAGAGGTAATGTTATGGTTGATAGAAACCCTAATATTACCTTGATTTTGATATCAGCTTTGTGGTTATGGCGGTTCCCGTTGGTTACAGTGATTGGAACTGTGTAGACGGGCTTCTCAGCCAGAGGGGCTGTCACCTCACTGAGGACTTCACCCGTAAAGTCACCCATCTGATATCTACACGGAAACAAACATAAATAATAAGAATACATTCATTCAATATACAGGGGGGGAATGTAAAATAAAATAGGCAGCTGTAACTTGACCATCATTCATATTGACTGACGGTATTCACCATCAACATGAAAGAACAGGCTGAGACAAGCCTTTTCTTTCAGCACCGGAACTAGTAGCGTGTTACAGTGTTAGAAACTAGGTGACCTGCAGCCCACTCGGACAATGACCACCCGGCATGACCTGCAGGTCATGCAGCCCGCTCCGACAATGACCACTTGGCATGACCTGCAGCCCGCTCCGACAATGACCACCCGGCATGACCTGCAGGTCATGCAGCCCGCTCCGACAATGACCACTTGGCATGACCTGCAGCCCGCTCCGACAATGACCACCCGGCATGACCTGTAGCCTGCTCTTACACAGGAAGCCCTGCTGGGTTCCTCCATGCTCCACTAGCAGGACACAGGCTACAGTCACACGCGCATTGTGAGAAACAGGGCACCAATAAGGCACAGACTACAATTTCACAACACCCCCCTCCAATGCTTTTAAGGCTCACCTTTTCTCCATCACCTCCAGGGTGAGGTGCAGCAGCTCTCTCTTGCTCTTCTCCCGCCGCTTGATCATCTCCAGGATGGTGACCGTCCGGCTGAACTCCCTCCTCAGCTTCAACATCTTCTCATAGGACGCCTCGTCATTCTTACGGTTCTAAACATCGAGAGACACGGTCAAACAACTATAACAACCCTCAGGATCATCAAGCATACACAGGGGACCTGAGTGAGTGACATGAAACAAATCACATGCAACATCATTCAATTAATAATGAAATAGTGCAAAGCTCCAAGCCTTGATAGAACAGAAACAATTTTTACAAGTTTCCTTTGCAATGGGGCTCCTGAGTGGCGCAGCGGTCTGCGTCTCAGTGCTAGAGGCGTCACTACAGACCCTGGTTCGATTCCAGGCTGCATCACAACCGGACATGATTAGGAGTCCCGTAGGGCAGCACACAATTGGCCCAGTGTCGTCCGGGTTAGGGTTTGGCCGTCATTGTAAATAAGAATTTGTTATTAACTTAATTGCCTAGTAAAATAAATAAAATAAATAAAATAAAATAAGAGTCGCTACAATGAAGGCCATCAAAGACTGAAAGAGCAGCAAATGATTGCCTAATACTGAAACTGCATGTAATCTAAGTGCGAGGAGACACTTCAGTCCAAGCCATGTGATTCTAATTTCTCACCTTCCTGGTCTGCATCTTCTCTGTGCGTCGTCTGAAGGCCACGTAGGCGTCGTTGTTGGTGGAGCCGTCCCTCTTCTCAAACTTGATGAGGGGGATGAGCGACGGGCCCCGGCAGTTCTTCCTCTTCCTCACCCAGTAGTCGTACACTGCCTTGAGGAGGTAGTCATCCTCGTTCAGCAGCAGTTTGGCCTCTGTGATAGTGACCATCTGTGAGAAGATGTGAGATGAAAGTTTAGTTTATTACACCGTTTTCTTGATTATTTTCCAGAGCAAACGCCTCTTAACACAGCATTACAACCAGGTCAATCTTCTATTAACTCAGAGAACCTCTTTTGATAACACAATTGCTGCTGGTCCAGACGGAGGGTGTTATGTTACCTGATTTGTGCTGGCTTTCTCCAACCTGTCCACCATGGTCTCAAACTGTATGGGTTTGATTTCCATCTTGCGGTTGAGTCTGTTGAGGAGGATCTCATCCTCTGAGTCCATGTCGTAGTCTGGCTGCTCATTGTCCAGACCCAGGGCTGTGAGAGGAGGAAGAGAGGATATAATGAAGTTAGCAAAGGCTTTCTTGGTGCAAATGCTTTAGTGTAGGGCCTTTTTAACCAAATACAGTTGGTCGGCTGCTGGACAGATTTCATCTTGTGAAAGTGTGGTAACAATTGACATCAATTGTCCTGTAACCTTGGCTAAAAGACAGACAGTCATATGTACTAGCTAGCTGGTCAAAGAGTCACTATTCAGATTTGGCACGCAACCTTTCAGAAACTATTTGATAGCTTGTCGACATTTGTCCTCTGAGTCAATATGCGTGCGTGTGTGTGAGGCTGCTTCCAAGGAAATGCTACTGACGCTGGATGTGGAAGAGCTGTTTGGGGATCCTGAGCTCTCCTTTGTAGAGGCGGTCATAGTAAGTGATGTTGCTCTCCGCCTCAGGCACCGGGATGACCATGTTCTCCTTTTTCTCCCTGAAAACCGACTGAGCAGAGATGGCCCTCTGGAGATGGTGCTCCTGAGAGAGGGAGAGAAATATTCAATTTCTTTGAAACCCTATATTTGCACAATTCAGAAAGCGAGAGTGAGAGGAAGAGAGAGAGAAAGAACCAGATACAAGTGAGTAAGGGAGAGAAAGAATGAGATTATCTTAATGTGTTTATTTTGTAACTGACCTGCTCTGTATTTTAAATTAAATAAATCCCATGTTTGCATAGCATGACTGCAAGAGGCTGCCTTTCATATACTGTACAAACGGAGAGCAGACAAGACCGTTTTTGTCTGCAAATAACACTCTGTATGGCCTGGGTTCATTGGCAGCACAGCTGCACAGGGAAACCAACAGCGGTTTGCAGTGATGAAACCTCCTGCAACAACTTGAAAGGTGTAGGACTCCTTTCATTGCTGTTTGACTGCAGGCAAAACTACATCTGCACTGATGTAACAAGAACACAGATCAAAGGCAGAAGTAGCTAGCTACCCTGCTAGTCTAACAAGTGGGCCACGGTTCTTTTACTGCGCCTATAGCCATCTGCCACCCGCACATCTCCTGTTAGTTACTTAGTAAAGACAGCTAGCTAGAGTTAACCCAAGTTAACTAACCGTTAACCCAAGTTAACAACTCGTATACAGTAGTTACTTTATTTAATTACCTACTTCAGACGTATACAGTTGGATAAGAAACTCATTGCTAATGTTAGCTTAGCTAACTTGTTACGACAACGCACGCCTGTTTGTTATCAATAGCAACCAAGAACATTTACGTAAAATCATTCACGTCACTAGTCGAAGAAAGCGTCACCAATCACAGAGAAGCCTCGTTATTTACGCTATGAGAGTATAAATTGGCGTAAAGACCACGATTTACTACGCAACGAGCGTGAAATGAAGGACCCTAAGCATAGACAGAACATACGCACAAGACGTTGCGTAAACGTATCGAGAATACAATCGCCCTGCTGTGCACCTGAAATATTTTTTTTTTTAAGAGATCTCAATTTTAAAACGTTTTCTTACCGATTCTTCTTCTTTTTCCATCCCCGTAGGCATTTGCGGCACAGCCCGGTTGATCGAAACGCAGTCATTTAGGTCTGGAAGGTCTTTGTTGCGGTATATGGGGAGAGGTTTGGCGGCGTCTAGCGCTCGCGCTCGGAACGATAGTTTACTCATTGTTGGCCCCTATCGCAATCACATTGAATGCGAAGAAAACATGTATCCCGCCCGAATTCGCTCAAAAACTCGGTATAAATCCACAAGGGACTCCGCTGTTTCCACAATAGAAGGATTCATTGGTTCTCATTCGGTCGAAATTCAATGTGAAAAGCCATTTCTGGTCGCGTTCACATGGATTTAGATGCTATTTTTCTCGGTTGATCCTCTCCCAGTGCCATGAAAAACATGGCGGACATGTCCACAGCGTCTGAGAAATCCCGACAGCCAGCGCGACACATCCGAAAAACATGGGCCCTGGTGTTGCGCGCGCATCTCATACAACACGCATGAAGAAATCATGTAACATGGTTTTAATGACTATGCATGCACCACACTTTGAATTTTGCCTGGTTAAGTATGACTTTTTAGTTGTGTTGGAAAAACATAACATGGGGATTGTTCACTTATCCCAAACACTCAGCCCAGTATGCTCAATAACATTTCAGCCAATCATTTCAAAAGTTGCAAAGAGGGTAGTTGAACAATTTACAGATCACTTAAGTGTCCTTGAATATACAAAATATAACATTTTACACTGGCAATGTAAAATACAGATGTGTTCGGATTTGAAGTGAATTAGGGTAGGACTGGAAGAGACTATAAAAATCACATAAGCCACAGTTGATAGAATACATAATTTTATTGCAAAATTAATGCAATACTATGTCAAATTTGTACATCCCTTTGGAACAAACACAATGGAAAGAATTTGAACGAAGCATAATAGCCACCTTCCACTGCCTGTAATTTCAGGCACACTTTTTTAAATGTGAAACATTTCTGCTGGAGAAGCAGAAAGGGGAGATGCTACAGCTGTTATGTATGCAGAAAGATATTAAAAACTATAAGAACCTCAAGTACAAAATATACTTCAATATTGGTGCCACATTATGTGACTGTTAAAATGCCAAATGACTTAAAATAAAAATACTTTACAAAAAATAAAAATATTTTCACACCATAAAACCAATGTGGGCCACTCAGCTTGTACCGTACCGTATGTTCTGAAATAAAGATCACAAAATGACATGGAAAAAACATTCAATAAAAAGCTAATTCAAACAATGTTTTTTATATAAGATGGCAAAACATTTATTCCATATAAACACAATCACTCAAGATCATTGCAGTAGACAAAAAGTTGAAAATGGAAGACCTAAATAATTTTTATGCAATGTAACTCATAATACTTTAATGATAAATAGGCCTAGTATTAGGCCAAGTATTTTGAAATGGAATACAACATTTAACATGATTTACTTAGTCCATAAACTAGTGGTGAGCTCTTCATATTTTAGGAGTAAGAGTGCTAAATTAAATAATTATAAACAAGATAGATATAATGTTGATGACACTCGTATTAACACTTGGTCACCTAGCAATTACATTTTAGGATGCCCTGTTGTTCTGTTAGAATTTAATACAGATTACTTGATATTGTATTTTAAATACAACATTTTTTGGACAAACTTATCAAGAACATTTCAGTTATACAATTTCAGATTTACCCAAGACTGATCAAATCAGAAGGTTCCCCTCCTGAGTCAGGGTATAAAGTACAGAAAATTAAGTTCACTCATTTAATATAAACATTTAAAAAATGTCTTCAGGCCGTGGGTATATACTCAGTTGACACAAGTAAGAAAAAAACCACTATACGCACGTACAAGCATCCAAAGACATTACACTTCATAAATAAACACAAATATATAAATTCATATTTAAAAACCACTGACTGAATGTTTATCCATATATAGGCTGTTAATTTGTTAGGAGAAAAATATAATACTATAAAGGCTTTTCAGAGTGTACAACTCTTAGTATTATTGCTAAGTAACCATTTTAATGCAATGTAACAAATCTACAAATAAATATGTGATTCATAAATAAATAATAAAGTACAAAAGCAACACAATGAAAATCAACTAAATTAAGGCCACCTATTCAATAGAGTATTAAAAAGGTAAATAATATAAACTAAGTCCCAACCTGTGATGGGGCATAGCTTTGGCAGCAGGGGTTATAGCATTGGATATAAGGCTCAAATCAAAGTTCACTGTCATACTTTCTTGGGTCGTTTAAACTTGCTTTTCAGAGCAAAGGAAACCAATGCGTATAATACTGATCTCTTCTGAACTGTAAATGTGCAGTTCATCCAATAAGGCATTTTGACACTTGAAAATGACACATTCAAGGGAAAAATAAACAAGAAAAAAAAAAAACTGAGCAATGCTCAAATTACATGATTTGCACCATTTAAATATTAACTTAATTGTAAATTAAACACTAGTGACAGAACCATATATTATAACTGTTAATATTGAATACTTAAGTTTCAGAATGCATGTATACCACAAATTTGTTTATACTTTACAATAACTTACCCCTTTTTTAAATGAACACAAAACACTCACAATTAAAGTCATTTGGCAGATATAACACAGAAAATCTGTATCAAAAATATTCAGAGAAAATACATTTTAATTTGGGAGTAAATATAATTTAACTTAGAAGCATTTTTCAGACTCCTTCCCTTGATGGCTTTTTCTTTTCTTGGATAAAAACATAAGAGAAAGTATTTGCATGTCTCTCTCTATGTTCAGATAAACCCACAGTATCTATCTTCAAACCTTCCAGTTTACTTTTCTTGGGACTCCTCTGTATGCCTTTCCAGCAGGAGAAGATCATCCTTACTGAAAATAGTGTCTGTTGAAGTTCAAATGTTCCTAATCCTTCTGCGGTTTGATGCTTAACAGCATGTTTCAATAGATCTGTAGAAAAACGCCTCTATGCTGCTTTTCTTTCAAAAAAAGAAATCTCTGGCCGCACTGTTTTGTGCAAAATAAAAACATAGGAGATCGACATGTACATTAGAAAATGAGCATTAGATCGACTCATCTATGATAATACTGAACAATATATACAATTAAATCACTGAATATAATGTACTGTTTTCCTTTGTCTATAGTACATCTAAAATGCATCAGAAATATTTGTACCAACAATTTCCTCATATGGAAAAGAATGAGATTCTATATAAGGACAAGCTAGCAGTGGATATATCATAGCGATTATTTTGCAGCTAGGTTCCTCCATCCTTGTACTTCTTTCACTGTCAGTGTCTTGGTGGTGGTCAAGGTGGAAGGGGTGTTGACTAATTGTAGCACCAATCCAGTTGGAATAAGTACCAAGCTGATTTAACAGAGTGGACAATGGTCGCGTCTAATGCACACACAGCTAACTAGCTAGCGGTTCCACATCGGCTACAATGAAACCCATTGGCTAGGTGGACCGCTACTCAGAAGGCCACTGAAGTAACAGATCCACACATTCACTGTCATCTGGAGATCTTCCTCCTCTTGGGTTTAGGGGTCTTGACTTGTCTGTCTCTCTGTGACATCTGGTGCGCCAAAGAAATTGGGAAATGAAAATGGAACACCATCTTTAAAGACTGTAGACTCACACACATTTGGGCACCCAAAGGTCATGTCTAGAGAGGTGTGTATATACAGTACACACAACCAAGTACTATGAATCTACCCATGATGTTTAGACGTCAGAGTACTCACATTGCCTGTCATCTTATCCAGCTCGCTCATAGCCTCCTGTATAGCAGCTTCTAGGTGGTTATTCCGTTTTCCCCCACTGTAAGAAAGATAACATTTGTATTACTGTATCCTTATCTGAAAAAAACTACAGGAACAGATTTTATATATATTTACATTTTTTATTTAACTAGGCAAATTCTTATTTACAATGACGGCCTAGGAACAGTGGGTTAACTGCCTTGTTCAGGGGCAGAACAACAGATTTTTACCTTGTCAGCTCGGGGATTTTGGTTACTGGCCCAACGCTCTAACCACTAGGCTACCTGCCGCCCCCTGGTTCTACTTATATCCATCTATATCCAGTCAAAAGTTTGGACACACCAAAACATTAGAGTTTCTTTATTTGTACTATTTTCTACATCAAAACTATGAAATAACACATATGAAATCATGCAGTAATCAAAAGTGTTAAACATATCAAAATATATTTTATATTTGAGATTCTTCAAAGTAGCCACCTTTGCCTTGATGACAGCTTTGCATTCTTTCAACCAGCTTCACGAGGTAGTCACCTGAAATGCTTTTCCAACAGTCTTAAAGGAGTTCCCAAATATGCTGAGCACTTGTTGGCAGCTTTTCCTTCACTCTGCTGTCAAACTCATCCCAAATCATCTCAATTGGGTTGAGGTCAGGTGATTGTGGAGGCCAGGTCATCTGATGCAGCACTCCATCACTCTCCTTCTCGGTCAAATAGCCCTTACACAGCCT
Organism: Salmo trutta; assembly: GCF_901001165.1. Lineage (NCBI taxonomy): Eukaryota > Metazoa > Chordata > Actinopteri > Salmoniformes > Salmonidae > Salmo > Salmo trutta. The sequence continues at coordinate 10,895,280 of NC_042976.1, read as the reverse complement.
GGAGGGGTATTTTGGGTCATTGTCCTGTTGAAAAACAAATGATAGTGGGACTAAGCGCAAACCAGATGGGATGGCGTATCGCTGCAGAATGCTGTGGTAGACATGCTGGTTAAGTGTGCCTTGAATTGTAAATATATCACAGATAGTGTCACCAGCAAAGCACCCCCACACCTTCTCCTTCATGCTTCACAGTGGGAACCACACATGCGGAGATCATCCGTTCACCTACTCTGCGTCTCACAAAGATAGTGGTTGGAAACAAAAATAAAAATGTGGACTCATCAGACCAAAGGACAGATTTCCACCGGTCTAATGTCCATTGCTTGTGTTTCTTGGCCCAAGCAAGTCTCTTCTTATTGGTGTCCTTTGTAGTGGTTTCTTTGCAGCAATTCAACCACGAAGGCCTGATTCATACAGTCTCCTCTGAACAGTTGATGTTGAGATGTGTGTTAAGTGAACTCTGTGGTGCAGTTAATTGCAGATTTCTGAGGCTGGTAATTAATGAACTTATCCTCTGCAGGAGAGGTAACTCTGGGTCTTCCTTTCCTGTGGTGGTCCTCATGAGATCCAGGTTCATCATAGCGCTTTATGGTTTTTGCGACTGCACTTGAAGAAACGTTCAAAGTCCTTCAAATTTCCGGATTGACTGACCTTTATGTCTTAAAGTAATGATGGACTGTCGTTTCCCTTTGCTTATTTGAGCTGTTCTTGCCATAATATGGACTTGGTCTTTTACCAAATAGGGCCATCTTCTGTATACCACCCCTACCTTGTCACAATATAACTGATTGGCTCAAACGCATTAAGGAGGAAAGAAATTCCACAAATTAACTTAAGGCACACCTGTTAATTCATATGCATTTCAGGTGACTACGTCATGAAGCTGGTTGAGAGAATGCCAAGAGTGTGCAAAGCTGTCATCAAGGCAAAGGGTGGCTACTTTGAAGAATCTCAAATATAAAATATATTTTGATTTGTTTAAGACTTTTTTCATTACTACATGATTCCATATGTGTTATTACATAGTGTTGATGTCTTCACTATTATTCTACAATGTAGAAAATAGTAAAAATAAAGAAAAACCCTTGAATAAGTAGGTCTGTCAACTTTTGACTGGTACTGTATATGTTTTTTAATTAAATATACTCCAGTCTGAACTTAAATGACTAAAACCAGGTAGAAAATGTGTAGAAGTAAGAATAAACGTATATATAAATAATATATATATATATATATATATATCTACCCTCTGGACAATTTGTCTTAAATCACAGTATTTTCAATATTTATTAGCAGCGCTATTTAGCGGATTTGGTTGATTTTGTGGTCTCAAACCAGTGAGCTTGACATTCTTCATCAAGAATATGGGAAATTGCAATTATTGATAATGAAAAGGTGGGACTGTTGTTCTCGTTATGTAAATTGGTGCATTTACTATCAACATGCATTAAACCTAGTTTTCCAGATTTTTGGCATTTTGGCTAAACAAATAATAGCAATGTGAATATTGGAGCGAGACAGACAACCTGGTTCAATTTGCGTCCAGAGACAAAACCAGTTGAGAACCACTGATTAGGGTAAGTAACTTACTTTCTAGTTATTTTGTTAGCTTTGTGTAGTGTCTCCAGATCCTCTGTTAGTGTCCTCTGGAAATTGTCTGACTCTACCTGTGGGCAAGTAGAAAAAAACATTACCAAAACACCGACCGGGGGAATAAAACCAAAACTTTACCAAAGGATCATCTGCATTGAGAGTGTTAAGACAGCCAAGTGAAACTAAAAGAACATTACCCTGTTCTCAGGACAGGAGTATTGAATGAGTTTGCAGAATGACTCATGTCAAAGCAATGACTTCATTTAACACTCAATCACAACAATTCAACTTCAATAAAGCCTTATTGTCTTATGACTAACTGGCAAGCTTCTTTAATTAAACACACGACAGAGAATTTAACAGTTTTCTAATTAAAAGAGGCAGCATTTTCTCCTACCCTTCCAAACTGCTTTCAATTTCTGATTTACTCAACACAAGGGGTCAGATTTATTCAAATAGCTGTCTACACATAGGCCTATAAAAAGGATGGGTGTGGCAAATTCATCCACCACTGCATATTATCTGTACGGTCAAACTAGGCAAGAAACCAAACTGAAATAACGCCTAGTCCAAATGTTAGCCTAAATTAACGTGTGTCACACAAAAAATATAAAAGCACAAATAGGCTGTAAATAAATTCAAGCAATGGATGTCGACAGAAGTGAAAATGGGGGCGAAACGACTAATTCTTTGGCATCACCGAGGCCGTTGGCAGTGCCACAGAGCAGAAATCGTTTTTGAATGCAGAACACCTGAGTTCTTCTCTTTCCCTGCCATGCTCCGTGTGAAGAATATAATATCCTTCAGGGACATGCCATGCATAATATCAGCACACTCCTCTCTTATACAAAGCATCATCAAAGGTATGGTGCACAACAGTAGTAGCAGCAAAAGTGTAATGTAAAATAGTGTTGAAACTGAGGGTGGAATTGTGATGGAGACCTCCACTTCCTTATGTGGTGTAGTCATGTGACCAATCAATCACACAACATTGACAATACAATAATCTCACTTTGCCCTGTATGCTGTTCACCATCCCAAGGGAGTACATGTGCCCCTCGCTCCCCATCTTGCCTGGCCATGGAGGGAAACCTTTGCCCTGGCCCCAGAGCAGCTCTCCCGGGTAGTGGGTCTGAGTTCTTGGCCTGTGGTGGAGCTGGAGCCCCTCACTGGAGGATGGTGAGTCCCCAGGCCTCAGGTCCTCCTCGCCGCTCAGGCTCCCGTTCAGGTGCCCATTGTAATACCTGTTGTAGCAGTGACCGTTGAGTTGGCCGTCGAGTTGGCCGTTCAGATGTCCGTTGAAGAGGCTGTAGTCCTTGGTGAAGTGGCCCTCTGGTGGGGACAGGCTGGGGTGTCTGGGTCTTCCCGAGGTGTGGCCCCTACCGTTGCCATTCATATGGGCATACAGGCCACTGGGGACTTGCAGTGGTGTTTGATCCTGGGAGCCTAAGTGGGCCTGACCTTTGGGCCTTTCTGGGTAGGTGCCGTTTCTGCTCTGGGCTAAGGACAGCTGTTGGAGGGGCTCGTCATCACGCCACAGACCAGCCTGCTCCTTGCCCTCTGCCTCCCCGTCCCATTGTCTTCTCTGGCCTCCACGTCGAGGCGAGCGGAATCTTGTAGGAGATTCCATGGCAACGGGGGAGAAGATGTTGTTCCGTTCAGGGGTCTTCTTGCGGGGCCGGCCCACCTTGGGATGGTGTCGGTGCTCCGGCACTGGCTCCTGATATGTGCGGAGGGGGCCGGTGTGGATGACAGAGTTGACCGCATGGGAGAGGTCAACAGGCTCGCAGACAACAGTAGCAGCGAAGGTACTGCTACCACCCGTTGATGTAATGACATTAGACGTGCTCTTGCTGGCCGTGCCCATCGCTTCCCTGTGGATAGGATCAATAACTTCTCCCCCACCACTGTGAAGGCCCTGGGGAGACTGGTATTCTCGATGACCCTCCTGGAGGCAAGGGGCACCGGTTTGGGACATCATCCCCGGTCGACTCATCATAGCTCTGTTGGGCAGTGGAATCCTCTCAGGCAAACCCCCCTGTAACAAAAAGAGAGGGAGAAGGGCTGTTATGTTGACAGTAATCAACAATAATCATCCTTAAAATACAACACTAATCCAAATACACAGAAGAGAAAATAAGGCTCAAACAGACCAGGAACACATCAGCCTGACCTGGAATCTCTGAAGGAGGCTGTTCATGGGGTTGGAGGAAGCACCACCAGGAAGAGGGGCAACAGGATGGGAGCCCTGGCTTTGTAACCTGTGGAGCTGCTGGCTCTGTATGGAGTGACGACCCGGACCCTGAACAAGCTGTTGCTGTGTATTGGCTTGGCTGCTCCTGATGAGAGACTGGAGACTCTCCTCTTGGGCCTGCCTCAGCTCACAGCTCAGAGAACTACTGACCTCAACTGTACAGGGAGGGAGAGAGAGAGAGGTGTGAGAGATTACAAAGAAACACAAGAGGGGTGAGAAAGTTGGGAGAATGAGGAGTGAAGTGAGGGATTAGGTGTGTAGAGGGAGATCTGATCATGAGTGAAGTGAGGGAGAGTCTAGGGAGATCTGATCATGAGGTCAACACCGCTCCAAGCTAACTGAGGCTTTTCAAAGATAAGCAAAACACTGAAGTCTTGGAACTTGGCAAACTACAGACGACAACGGGAGACCTAAGCAGGGGATTCTCTGAGAGGAAGTAGTGAAGGGGGATCACTTGGGAATAGCACAATCACTCCAAATAAGACAATTACCTGTGGTAATTGGAAGAGGATGTGTTGAAATACAATGAGACAGTAAAAGAGAGTAGTGTGGTCGTAAAAACAAGCCCAAAATGTACTCCCATTTACTTCCCTTGATTTGTGAGGACTTGATTGTACAAATACGAAAGAAAAAGGAAACCGACAAGACAAGTGAGAAAAGAAAACAATGTTGTTGAGATGAAAACCAAAGGGGTCAACTGGGGTTCATTTGGGCTTTTCCTGACTACACACTGACTTCAGACCAAATATAGGTGTTTTAGATAAGATGGCTACTGACTCTTAAATCAAATCGGGATATAAAACTTAAAACGTACACTTCTAGAACTCGAGCCATATGCCTAGATGGATATCCATACATTACCTGAAAACTGTCAGCAAGGGTATGGTGTAGAACAGGACAAGTAGTCAACAATAGCAGTCAGTGACAACATTAGGAGTCTATTGCTATTGAAATAAAAAGGTTCATTTAACAAAAACAGATGACAAACCTCAACAAAGTAGCCAGTAGCCACCATGATCCGCTAACTTTGACGGTTTCGGAGGACATTTGCTGAATCCACAGAGCTTGGACAGGAAGTGAATGTGATCATATGTGTGGAGCTCCTGTATCGAAACAGAAATGCATCCATGTTTATGGATGTGTGGCACATCTCTCACTGTAAGGGCATTGGCTTGTCCAGGTGAAAGTGCTCCCTACTCTCTGGCAGATAGCTAGTGACTAGACACTACTATGAAAGTGTATAAAATACAAGATTCCACCTACTGTAATTAGCTTACGCTAAAGGGTTCATCTGTCTAGATACATTCGACTCCTGATAATTGCACATCAAAGGAAATGCAATTTCCCTTCAAGGGGAGTGCATCTCACTAGTCCCAATTCAAATTCTTAATGTTCTCGTGCCACCGCCTGCTATCGGCATTCACAACAATCCCAAGCCGTTGCATACATCAGGAGTGGACTGTACGTCATTTAAAATCAGACTAGGGCTAAGAGAATGTATCTAGACTAAATGCCATTACTAACCTTTACTTTACTACGTATCACTTCAGAATAAAATGACAGAGACAATAAGTATATGGTGGCATAGCTGGTATCCTACTCATCCACCCAACTACCTATAACCATTAAGATTAGAGCTGGGATGATAAACCGAAAACGATCGACACCGACCATACCGATCACTTATCGCAGACATTTTTGCTGATGTCATTCATTGCAATAAGTAGCCTATACTAGAGAAATGTGAAGTTTGAAATGAAATAAGTTCTCTAATATAGGTGACTGTTAAAGAGACAATTGATGGCTACAACCCTCAAACTAGTAGTAGTAGTAGTTTAAAGAATAATAATAATAATAATAATAATAAACAGCATGGTGCACATTGTTATAAACGTATCCTTTGGTTTATCATTATGGCATCAACTCAGGCAATTTAGAACCATATGGATTTTTGTCCATATCGCCCAGCTCTAATTAAGATCAAATCCCAATCTCAGTAATTCAGATTAAATATTACATTACTTGTTTACTAGAACCGCTGTTCTCATTTTCCATGACCCTCTCGCCCATCCTTCGCTCTCTAAGTGCAGGAATGTAGGTTACTAGAGGCTAGCTCCAGGACACAGAGACATTAGCCAAGAGGACGCACACAGCGAACCAGTGACGCGTGGCTAGTGGCGCTTCTTGGGCTCTCAGTCACAAACTGTCACCCTTGGCAATGCAGAGGCCTGGCTGCAGACCACAGAGGACATAGCAAGGAAGTGCATTCCACAACACTGAGGACTCTCCACTCACTGTCTAAAGGCTGATTACAATGACACAGATAGAAACTAGGCTTACTGTTTACAGTAGAACAACTTCTAGCATAATACTTGATCATCTAACTTGGTGAGTCGTTGTTATTGTCGTTTGGTCTTCTATCATTTCATACAATGAGAAACACACATGATCATAATAGCCAAGATGGGAGAGTTGGGTTTCAGGTTAAAGCACTGCTGAAAAGATGACTTAGTTGAGCTGAAAATGGGTTAAAGAAATTAGAGCCAAAACAAAAAAAAGCACGAACAATAAGGCCTGATGTGAGAAATACAAGTTGAAAAACATCAGAAATGTTTTATCTGCCTGCTTGTACAAAATGTTTGCCTTTAAAGAGGTCTTGCACAGGCTTAAAATACATCACTTTTATTTGGCTATGCAGCAGAAAATGTTTTGCAGTCAGCTCAATGTTGAAAGCTTCTAAAAGAGCACAAGTGACAAAGACGCCAACAAAATGAGACTGAACTGAATGAAAAGGACAAAGAGTTATGCAAAAAATAATACAAAATAGTCGTTTTTTTGTGATCATTGTAATAATGTAGGCTAATGTACACTACGTTCAAAAGATTGGGGTCACTTAGAAATTTCCTTGTATTTTTCCCATTAAAATAACAAATTGATCAGACATACAGTGTAGACATTATTAATGTTGTAAATTACTACTGTAGCTGGAAACGGCAGATTTTTTATGGAATATCTTCATAGGTGTACAGAGGCCCATTATCAGCAACCATCAGTCCTGTGTTCCAATGGCACGTTGTGTTAGCTAATCCAAGCTTATCATTTCAAAAGGCTCACGGATCATTAGAAAACCTTTTTGCAATTATGTTAGCACAGCTAAAAACTGTTGTCCTGATTAAATAAGCAATAAAACTGGCCTTCTTTAGACTAGTTGAGTATCTGGAGCATCAGCGTTTGTGGGTTCGATAACAGGCTCAAAATGGCCAGAAACAAAGAACTTTCTTCTGAAACTCATCAGTCTATTCTTGTTCTGAGAAATGAAGGCTATTCCATGCGAGAAATTCCCAAGAACCTGAAGATCTCGTACAATGATGTGTAATACTCCCTTCACAGAACAGGCTCTAACCAGAATAGAAAAAGGAGTGGGAGGCCCCGGTGCACAACTGAGCAAGAGGACAAGTACATTAGAGTGTCTAGTTTGAGAAACAGACGCCTCACAAGTCTTCAACTGGCAGCTTCATTAAATAGTACCCGCAAAACACCAATCTGCCGTTTCCAGCTACAATAGTCATTTACAACATTAAGAATGTCTACACTGTATTTCTGATCAATTTGATGTTATTTTAATGGACAACAAATGTGCTTTTCTTTCAAAAACAAGGACATTTCTAAGTGACCCCAAACTGTTGAACGGTAGTGTATATCCAATTATTTGCAATACTAGAACAAAAACTATACCAGTTCTCCATAAGGTTGCACAATAAATTACTGTCCTTCGCTTAACCACAAAAACGTGTAGGTAGAGACTATTGACTTAAAACATCATAATATAAATCTATGATTTTGCTACACACTTAGCATAAGAGGACAAAAGTCAACAAAATCAAGAAACAGCTGCTTACCTGACTTAGAGAGTGCTTGGACACTGCCATTGGACATCATGGGAGGCAATCCTGCCCTGCCTCTGAAGTGGGGGTTGCCTTGCACCTGGGATGGTTTCTGATAACGTCCAAACTGCTGCTGCGAGTTTGGGTTGTCCTGCATTGACCCCATGGCTGCATGTTGTCTACCACCGTAACCCAGCACACCAACGTTCCCAGCTGAGGCGGGATCCTGCATTACGTTCATTGGCCCGTTAAACTGCTCCATGTTTAGATCTTGGCCTGAAATCTGACCTTCGTTGTTCATGTTCTGGAAGAAAGGGACCAACGCTCTGCCCTGGAGCTGAGGCCCCCGCAAGCTCTGCTGCAAAGCTGACATATGAGGCAAAGCTTCCTCCAAGAAGGGAGATTTGCTGGATCGGGCTGGGCTGTGGCCCACGTGGCTTGGCCCATTATGGGCACTCTGGTGGCTCATGGACTGGAGTAGCTGGGCCATGGATGTGTTTGGGGGCAGGCTACCCTGCTGAAACATTCTCCTCAAAGGCTCTGGAAAGCTAGCCGAACTTGATCCTGAGCCACCCATTGGATGCTTGAGCACGTCGAAAGCCCTGTCATTGTTGACGCCACCACCGCTGACATCATTGGACAGTTTCCGCTTGCGATTCGCCTCTCTCTGCTGAGCCATACCCATGAGTTTGTCTCTTAATGCTGCTCTTCCGGTTTGAACCTCGCTCGCCAACGGCCCAGGATTAGGTAGATATCGCTGGTTTAAAGTGCTGTGTCCATCTAGGTTCCCACCTCTGCCTCCACCAACTAGCCCTGGGTGTCCCAAACCGCTGCCACTGTGAGCCTCTGCGCCTGCAGCCGCTGCGCTGTCGGGATGTTTGTTTTGATTCACTAGCTGTGCTTTGGCTGCGGCTGACAGAAGACTGCTGGCTGGGAAGGAAGCAGGATTCTGCTGATCTAGCATCTTGTTAAGGGGCATTCCTACCGAGTGATTCCTTTGAAGGACACTATCAGAACCAGGAGCTGGAGGGCACATGGAGTTGGAAAGCCTGCTTAGACTACTGTTCATCCCCCCTGGCAAGTAGTTGGGGTTATCGTTCAAGTGATGGAGTTTGTCCATCTTATATGAACTTGGCGGCATTGCAGGTCGAGGGGACCCCAAAGAGGCCCGAGGGGACCTGGGAAGTGGCTTTGAACCCCCACAAGGAACCTGGAGTCCCGTGGGGTGAGCGAAGCTCCCATGTTCAGAAGATCCGGAGGAGCAACGTGAACGGTGGGGTGACTCCTCCACCCTGGCAAGGACAGGCCCAGCCATATGTACCGGGGACACAATAGGCGAGGACGAGACAGATGAAGGGGTAGGGTGGTGCTGGACCCTCTGGCCATGCCCAACATGTCCAGACTTCCCAGTTGGTAAAGGCAGGTTGCTGGGCAAAGGGACACTGGTAGGGGGGATGTTTACATTCATTGGTGGTACCTGAGAATGAGCACTGTGTTGGAGGCCAGATACATTTGACACTAAGGGACCCTGGCTTGGAGCCTTGCTTGGAATGGGGTCCAGGATACCAAGAGGGTCCATCTCAGAGGAGGGAGGGAGCTGAGACAGGGACAAGTGCGACTGTGGGTGTGGATGGCATGCAGGCTGGAGCTTATGTTGAAAGTTGTTGTGGGGGAAGCTGTAGAAGGGCTTCTGCATATTGGGGCTTTTGGCATTGATGGGTACATTAGTCCTTCCTGCTATGGCACACGAGGGCTGGGTGGCCGAAGGCGAGCCGTGGAGCAGAACACTAGGTGGTGAGAGAGGTGTAAAACGATCACCGTTCATAAGGGCAGAGCCTGGGCTGCAAGCCCCATGAAAACCAAGCATGTTGGGCTCAGGACTCCCCAGAAGTTCAGTCCTTGGGGAGGGAGTCCCATCACCATAATGCTGCGAGCCACATGAGGTGGAGGAGGAGGGGCTGAGCAGGACACTGTGGCGGATACGATAGGGTGACCGTTGTTGGCTACAGCGATCACTTCCCCCCAGTCTTGTCCTGCTGTAACCAGAGTACGGATCTCGCTGAGGAGAACCCAGTTCATGGTTATAGTACCGTTGACCAGGTATTGTCATCTTGTTGGGTGGACCATCGTACATATTGTTCTTTATTGCTGGATGACTCATGGGACCCACCGTCGCCGTACCTGCAAAGCAGAGTAATATTGTTCATATTAGTAATCTCAGTTAGTAGTCATCTTAGTTTTGTCAAGTTGATATTACAGATCAAAATTGAGATGATTCTGAGTGACACAATCAGCATTTTCCATTCTGAACTTGCAAATATACAAACAGTGCTTAATTGACAACAGACACCTTATATTTACAGCAAACAGTTAGAAAACAGCAGATAAGCGGACTGAACGTTATCGAAATATAATCTAGCTGATATGTGTATGCATGTTCAGACAGTGTCACATTTTTGGTTGTCTTTTATAACACAATGCTGACAGGGCACAATGCAGCACAGCAGCTGTAAAAATGCTGCATGGAACAGAGCATTTCTGACAGAGCTGATCTCAATCTGTCATAAAGATATTGTCTTTCATTTTAATTTCTCCATGGCATATGGAAAAACTGAACAAAACTTGCTGAGAATGCACAGATGCTCACGTCATCATATCTAGTGACACCCATTGGAGGGTAAAAGCAATTGAATGGCAATCAAATGCTGTAAGATCTCAAAGCACTGGTGAGTATAGGCCTATTTCTGAACGTGATCAGATATGAGATATTGAACTTCATTATCAACCAATAAGCTATATGAATGGTTGGATTGTTGTAAGTAAATAATAAAAATAACCATTTAGCAGATGCTTTTATCCAAAGTGACTTAGTCATGCATGCATACATTTCACGTATTGCTGGCCCCGGGAATCGAACCCACTATCGTGGCGTTGCAAGAGTCATGCTTTACCAACTGAGCTACAGAGGACCAGGAGGCAAGCTTGCCTCTCAAACCTCCACATACCAGTGCTACTACCGTGACTAGCCAGAGCCAGCGAGGGGTGCAGTGACTCCATGTTCCTGTGCAGAGTTGCCGTGGCAATGATCTTCCTCTTGTGGATACACAGCTTGGTGACATCGGCGTCGGCTCGTGCATCCTCAGCCATCCTATGCTTGACAGCCGCCCCGGGGTCAAAGCTGAATATCTGAAGGGGGGTGAAAGATGTTAGCGTGTGTAAGTGGCTACTCCTATAACATACGTGTCACCTCTCTCCTCCAACCCTGGCTACAGTTAGAAGTGTGTTAGTGTTCAGCAGCATGTGCAGTGTTTTCCCTTGAACTTTATGACCCAGCTACCAGGAGTGGCCCCATCACACACACCCACAAACAACTCCTGGCTGGCTCACCTTGTGGATGGTGAGAGGACACTCCAGGCCACACTTGCAGGTGCCATCAGTCAGCAGGTAACTCTTCACCTGCTCCAGACAGGCTAGCACAGAGCCACTGGGACTGGAAAGTGGAAGACGAGAAATTCTGTGACTGACCAACGTTAACGGCATACAGTAGCACAACCATACAGTAGCTACATAAAGACAGTCTGCATCAGAAATGGCCCCCTATTCCCTAAAGTGGTTCTGGTCAAAAGTAGTGCACTATACAGGGAATAGGGTACCATACGGGACAACCATACACATTCAATTATATCAAAATGGCCTGAATAAAGTAAATCAGTCACAGCAAAAAAAGCAAAGCTCAGAAAACATGGGAGGCCACATTACCATGACAACGGCTCACCTCACAATGACAACGAGTGTCATCAGCTTAAAAGGCTTGTTTCCGGAGAGAAAAAAAATCATTTACAAGCGTCACACCAAAAAAAAAGATCTTAATGAAAGTAAGGGAGTGAAAAGCGGCTGACGCGTGGAGAATTATGGTGCCATAAAACACAGATCCCGACAGCGTTTCACAGTTTTTCAGAGGACACAATTTTCTCTGTATAATACAGTCACTGTTCTCAAACATGCTTCCCCTCAAGGCCATGTAGCCCAGATCTGCCCACCAGAAAGGGAATATACTTAATATGAAGAGGGAGGGTGGCAATATTGGACTCTGGAAGATGTTATGCTTGACTGGCCCTGGTATTGAAACGCTTCCCTTCACTACAGCTCATGGACAGACAATATTGATATAATAACCGTCATGTCAAAGAAAATTTGGAGTCATGCAATGTGGTGTATAGCCCTCCCCACGTCGACTCGGGAAACCACACAGTTTATTAGACTACAGAAAAAATAAGTTATTAACTTCACTGGGTGGTGAAAGTGCATGGTGATGAGCTTGATGTTGCTTTCCAATAAATATTGAGGGTCTTATTCTGGTGACATGATCATCGATGCTTGGCTGTCATTTGACAAATAAAAATATTCTCGCTCTTATCCGTCATCTCATCATGTAGACTAGTCTACCCACACAGCCTACCCGCACTGTATCGAGGTGTTGGCTAGAGTGTAGGTGCCCAGACCAGAGCAGGCAGATACAATTAGAGTTGCAAAGGGTCAGAAACTTCCCTGTACATTTCCAGAATTTTTCCATGGGAAGTTAAGCCCAGGAATTTGGGGAATTTTGCTTAAATTCATCAAAAAAAGTTAGCTTATAAACAGTGAACCTTTTTTGTGGGATACACATTAGGCAATTCTAGGTCTTGTAGCATATTTTGGTTAAACTATCCCCAATTCAATGGAATTGCAACCCTCTGCACGCACAGTGCATTCTTCCATCACATGTGCAGCTGATTCTCAAGATCTTGCACACTAATGAGATGCTATTGAGCCCACACGACTACACTGTCTGGGCCAAGGACGAAATGCTGTCTGGTAAGTTTTGATTACAATACTGGGTGGGGTGAATATATTTTCTATGACCAACATGTTTTTTTGTTAACTAGTAAATAGTAGTCTACAGCAAAGTGTGTTTAAATCATTTCTAACTTGTTAACAATTTCTGCTAGTTAGTTTTTGCTACCATGTGGGTTTTAGCTTGCTTGAGCCTGCTAACTGAGGAGTGTTAATTCACCTTTTTCCATACATGTTTCATTTTAAAACATTTATCTTACAAAGGAGTTGTTTATCTGATTAATTATTTATCTGTACATGGAATTGTATTTGGGTTTTTTGAAACTAATTTTTTCCTAGTCTTTACAGAAAAAACACCATATGATATGGAGACATTTCACTGCAGCTAATGTAGAAGGAAAAGCTGTGTACATTTGCAAATACTGTGCCAAATCATATGTGAAGAATGCAACAAAGATGCAGAATCATCTGGCCAAGTGCATAAAGTTCCCTCAGCGCTCACAACAAGCAACCTCTGATAAAAGTCCCTCTACCTCTATTTGAGGTGAAAATAATGAATCAGAGACCTTATCGATAGCAACAGTCCATGGTCCTCCTGGAATCAGAAGTTTATTTGACTCAATGGAGGAACGTAGTCAGAGAAATGCTGATGAATGTCTTGCTCGAGCTATGTATGCAACTGGTTCACCTCTGATGCTCACAGGGAATGTGTATTGGAAGAGATTTCTAAATATTCTCCACCCAGCATACACCCCTCCAACCAGACATGCTTTATCTACTCATTTGCTGAACGCAGAGTTCAAGTGAAGGTCAAGCAAATCATAGAGAAAGCAGACTATTGCAATCATCTCTGATGGGTAGTCGAATGTTCATGGGCAAAGAATAATTAACTACATCTCCACCCCTCAACCTGTATTCTACAAGAGCACAGACACCAGGGACAACAGACACACCGGTCTCTACATTGCAAATGAGCTGAAGGCATCCATCAATGACCTTGGACCACAGAAGGTATTTGCACTGATGACAGACAATGCTGCGAACATGAAGGTTGCTTGGTCTAAAGCGGAGGAGTCCTACCCTCACATCACACCCTTTGGCTGTGCTGCTCATGCATTGTACCTGCTCCTCAAGGACATCATGGCACTGAAAATAATGGATAGACTCTACAAGAGAGCCAAGGAAATGGTTAAGTATGTGAAGGGTCATCAAGTTATAGCAGCAATCTACCTCACCAAGCAAAGTGAGAAGAATAAGAGCACTACATTGAAGCTGCCCAGAAACACCTGTTGGGGTGGTGATGTCATATTTGACAGTCTCCTGGAGGGGAAGGAGTATCTCGAAGAAATGGCCATATCAGTCTGCCGATATGGCCAGTCCCATCAAGATGATCCTCCTGGATGATGTATTTTGGGAGAGAGTGGTAAGCAGCCTGAAACTCCTGAAACCTATAGCAGTAGCCATTGCACGGACTGAGGGAGACAATGCCATACTGCAAGATGTAGACTCTGCTTGCAGATGTAAGTGAAGAAATCAGTACTGCCCTGCCCACTTCACTGTTGCTAAGCAGAGGAAACTGCAGTTCTGAAATACATCAAAACGCGTGAAGACTTCTGCCTGAAGCCCATACACGCCGCTGCATACATGTTGGACCCCAAGTATACTGGCAAGAGCATCCTGTTTGGTGCAGGGCCTATGGTGTCATCACTATCATGTCTCGCCATCTTGGCCTGGATGAGGGCAAGGTTCTTGTTATTCTGGCGAAGTACACTTCCAAGCAAGGGCTTTGGGATGAAGATGCAATATGGCAGTTGTGCCATCATATCTCATCAGCCACCTGGTGGAAGGGACTTTGTGAATCCTCAGAGCGCAACTGGTCCTTGTTTGGGAACACACACACACACACACACACCAAAGCACGTTGAAAATAGAGGTCGGCCGATTAATCGGAATGGCCAATTAATTAGTGCCGATTTCAAGTTATGACAATCGGAAATCGGTATTTTTGGACGCTGCTTTTGTTTTTTTTAACCTTTATTTAACTAGGCAAGTCAGTTAAGAACACATTCTTATTTTCAATGACGGCCTAGGAACGGTGGGTTAACTGCCTTGTTCAGGGGCAGAACGACAGATTTTTACCTTGTCAGCTCGGGGATTCAATCTTGCAACCTTACGGTTAACTAATCCAACGCTCTAACCCCCTGCTTTACATTGCACTCCACGAGGAGCCTGCCTGTTACGCGAATAAGAAGCCAAGGTAAGTTGCTAGCTAGCATTAAACTTATCTTATAAAAAAACAAAGTACACATGGTTGATGATATTACTAGTTTATCTAGCCTGTCCTGCGTTGCATATAATCGCTTAGGTACACGTTGCTCCAACCATAAACATCAATGCCTTTCTTAAAATCAACACACAAGTATATATTTTTAAACCTGCATTTTTAGTTAATATTGCCTGCTAACATGAATTTCTTTTAACTAGGGTAAATGTGTCACTTCTCTTGCAAACAGAGTCAGAGTATATGCAGCAGTTTGGGCCGCCGGGCTCGTTGCGAACTGTGAAGACGATATTCTTCCCAACAAAGACAGCCGACTTCGCCAAACGGGGAACGATTTAACAAAAGCGCATTTGCGAAAAAAGCACAATCGTTGCACGACTTAAAAATAAAATCGGCCGATTGAAATCGGCATCGGGTGTTTTGGGCCTCCAATAATCGGTGTTGAAAACTCATAATCGGCCGACCTCCAGTTGAGAAAAATTGGTGGCCATCTGGGCAAATTTGAGGCTTTTTGAGCCTGACAACGAGCCATCCTCAACAAGGTTGGAAAGTGACAGTGAAGATGAGGCCTCAGTCTGATGTTCAAGAGGTGGATATTGAGGAGTTCCAGGGAGAATACAAAAAACGTCACATTTAAATGGCATTAACATTAATTTGCATATATTCCCATTAATTCCCACGGAAAGTTTCCACCTCTGAATATTCCCCAAAACGTGCAACCCTAGATACAATTGCTATTTAACGCAAAAGTTGCGTCACCCCACTTGGTTCTGAAATCATCATCATCATCACCCACTAATTAACTTGTTTCAAAGTAATGCGCACAAGTACAGTGAAATGCCTATCTTGTTAGCTCTACACCCAACAATAGTACAGTAGTAAACAGGTAGAACAAAAATAAAACAATGTTACATTTACATTTGAGTAATTTGGCAGATGCTCTTCTACAGAGGAACATACTGTAGTCAGTGCATACATTTTCATACTGGTCCCCTGTGGAAATAGAACCCAAAACCCTGCCGTTGCTCAACCAACAGCTACACAGGCACATAAGCAAGCATACTATATACAGGGTCGATCAGTTCCAGTACCATATTCACAATGTGCAGGGATACTGGAGTGATAGATGTAGATGCACTATATATACAAAACCATGTGGACACCCCTTCAAATCAAATGAATTTACATCAGCTGATATCTCAAAGTGCTGTACAGAAACACAGCCTAAAACCCCAAACAGCAAGCAATGCAGATGTAGAAGCAATGAGTGGATTAGGATATTTCAGCAATACCCGTTGCTGACAGGTGTATACAATCAAGCTCACAGCCATGCAATCTCCATAGACAAACACTGGCAGTAGAATGGCCTTACTGAAGAGCTCAGTGACACAACATGGCACCGTCATAGGATGCCACCTTTCCAACAAGTCAGTTAGTCAAATTTCTGCTCTGCTCGAGCTGCCCCAGTCAACTGTAAGTGCTGTTACTGTGAAGTGGAAACGTCTAGGAGCAACAACGGCTCAGCCATGAAGTGGTAGGCCACACAACCTTACAAAACAAGTGCTTAAGTGCGTAAATACCATCTGTCCTCGGTTGCAACACCCACTACAGAGTTCCAAACTGCCCCTGGAAGCAAGGTCAGCACAATAACTGTTTATCGAGAACATGAAATGGGTTTCCATGAGCCACCGCGCACAAGATCACCACGCACAATGCCAAGCATAGGCTGGAGTGGTGTAAAGATCGCCGCCATTGGATGGATGGATGAATCACCCTTCCCCATCTGGCAGTCCTACGGACTAATCTGCATTTGGCAGATGCCAGGAGAGCACTACCTGCCCAAACGCATAGTGCCAAATGTAAAGTTTGGTGGAGGAGGAATAATGGTCTGGGACTGTTTTTAATGGTTCGGGCTAGGCCCCTGAGTTCCAGTGAAATCTTAACGCTACAGCATACAAGACATTTTAAAATGTTTACATTTTAGTCATTGCTGAGCGACTTACAGTAGTGAAAACATACATTTCATTTTCATTTCATGCATTTAAAAAAAATAAAAATTGTACTGGCCCCCCGTGGGAATCGAACCCACAACCCTGGCGCTGCACACACCATGCTGGCGTTGCAAACACCATGCTCTACCAACTGAGCCACAGGGAAGGCCATTCTAGATGATTCTGTGCTTCCAACTTTGTGGCAACATTTTGGAGAAGGCCCTTTCCTGTTTCAGCATGACAATGCCCCTGTCCACAAAGCGACGTCCATACAGAAAGTGTTTCTTGAGATTGTGTGAAAGAACTTAACTGGCCTGCACAGAGCCCTGACCTCAACCCCGTAGAACACCTTTGGGATGAACACTATACTGGAAACACTCAGTATGTTATTTTAACTAAAACATAACCAATCTTTGTTAAACCTAAATACCAAAAATAGTTTTTTCATGGATTCTGCGACTTGGTTAGCTTTTAACAGCTAGGACCGCTATTTCTTATCTCGGATACCCACTTAAAGTCGGCTTGAAAGAGCCACTAACTAAGCTAAGCTGCTAACGTTAGCCATCAAGCTAACGAAATTAGTCCCTGATGAGTTTTCCAATGGAGCCCTCTCTGGAAAAGTAAATGAATGGTTCCAGCGCTGTATTCACTATGCTTTGATCGGGAAAAACTGGATCACTCAGAGTTCCATTGCAGCAAGGATTATAGGCTTGAGGTGGCTTCTTTAATCACGCAGGTAGCCAGTCAACGTAAGAAACTGGGGAAAATGCAGAGTGGAATGTTTACCTTTTCTACAGCGGTGGCTTGACGGTGTTCGCGCATGTTGGATGAATCTCCGTCTTGTTGTTTGTCATTATGCGACTGGCTGGTGTTGCCCGGAGTTCGTTCGCCAGGGGAGCCATCTCTGCCTCTCCTCCCCATCTGATAGAGTCGAAGGAGCACAGCAAGAGGAGAATGGCAATCAAAGATCGTCACGTCACGAGCCGCAGAAGCCGAAAACAGCAGCCTCCCGCAAAGCAGTCTACATTCCCAAAGAGCGGTCCGGAGCGGATACAAATACTGAATAGTTTCACCACGCTGTAGCCTGATCTTCCTACACCTTCGTCGCTGGGGGTACCTGTGTCTGCAGCCGCTGTGCCTACTCCTATTCCTACGATTTAGAAGTTGACGTTGGCAACCTTTCATCCCTGCTCTGGATCAAGCGGGGCGTCTCCATCTGTCTGGAGACCTGCACCATCCTGTGAACAGTGGGAGTGGGCAGATTTCCTTGTCCTTCTCGCCAGCTGTGATTTTGGGCAGCTCCAACATAAGAAATGTGACTGTTCCTGGTGCAAAAACAGTGTTCTATCCCAGAGCTTGAGTAAATGACATTACTAAGCTGCTCGTGAATGTACTACGCCAGGACATCGATTCTATCGTAGTTTCAGTGGGTTTTAATGACATTATGAAGGGCAGCTCTGAACAGTTGAAACTGGATTTCAAAGAGCTGATTGACTATCTGCTAGACGCTAATAAAAGACCCATCATATCTGGCCCTGTGCCCTCTCTGAATCGTGGCATTGAACGCTTTAGCAGGATTCTTTCTCTTCACAACTGGCTATGTGATTACTGCAGCTCAATGGGTATAACTTTGGTTGACAATTTCAATACCTTTTGGAAACAAAACATTTTATAAGGAGGATGAGATCCACCCAAATCATTCAGGTTCCTGGATCCTTTCACAGCATTATAAGGCTGCGTTGAGACAATGACTTCAATGACCCCAGCTCAGTTAATCCCTACCATTGTGTCGCTGAGTCATCATAATGCTTTAGCAAATGTACATTATACCAGGGGCATAGACAACGTAAGTAACCTAATTTATGTCCCTCTAACTGCCCTGAATGCCTCTGCTGATCATACAGCTATTGTATGCAGCAATCACGTGTCTATGAATCAGATTTATGCTGTTAGCAATGAGCCGGTGTGGCCTAGCTGAAAGTCCACTGTGTGCAACTCACCCTGCACTAACATAAATAACATGAGAATATCTACTTCTGCTAAGCTTCCCAGTAGAGCTAAGAAAACAAGCAAGCATCCCAGAAAAGTGGTCAAAAAAGCCCACATTAACATATGTAGGTTAAGAAACAAGGTACATGAAATTAATAACTTGCTAGTAATAGATGGCAATCATATTCTGACTATCTCCAGAATTCACTTAGACCAGTGGTTACCGAACTTTCTATAGTCCCGTACCCCTTCAAATATTCAACCTCCAGCTGCGTACCCCCTCTAGCACCAGGGTCAGCACACAAATGTTTTTTTTTGCCATTATTGTAAGCCTGCCACACACACACTATACGATACATTTATTAAACATAAGAATAAGTGTGAGTTTGTCACAACCCAGCTCGTGGGAAGTGACAGAGCTCTTATAGGACCAGGGCACATACAATATAATAAATCATTTTGCTCTTTACTTAGCCATCTTACATATAAAAGCTTATTCGTTCATCTAAAATTGTGAATAACTCTCCACAGGTTAATCAGAAGGGTGTGCTTGAAAGGATGCACAAAACTCTGCAATGTAGGGTTGTATTGGAGAGTCTCAGTCTTAAATCATTTTCCACACAGTCTGTGCCTGTATTTAGTGTTCATGCTAGTGAGGGCTGAGCATCCACTCTCACATAGGTATGTGGTTGCAAAGGCCATCAGTGTCTTGACAGCATGATTTGCCAAGGCAGGACACTCTGAGCGCAGCCCAATCCAGAACTCTGGCAGTGGCTTCTGATTAAATTCAATTTTCACAGAACCGCTTGTTGCAATTTCAATGAGGCTCTCTTGTTCAGATATTGATAAGTGGACTGGAGGCAGGGCATGAAAGGGATAACAAATCCAGTTGTTAGTGTCATCCGTTTCGGGAAAGTACCTGCGTAATTGCGCACCCAACTCACTCAGGTGCTTCGCTATATCACATTTGACATTGTCCGTAAGCTTGAGTTCATTTGCACACAAAAAAAATCATACAATGACGGAAAGACCTGTGTGTTGTCCTTGTTAACGCAAATAGAGAAGAGCTCCAACTTCTTAAACATAGCCTCAATTTTGTCCCGCACATTGAATGACATGCTTCGAAGTACGGTAATGGAATATTTATAATTTTTTTGTCACGAAACGCGCCGGGCGCGTCACCCTTCGGATAGTGTCTTGAACGCACGAACAAAACAGAGGATATTTGAACATAACTATGGATTATTTTGAACCAAACCAACATTTGTTATTGAAGTAGAAGTCCTGGGAGTGCATTCTGACGAAGAACAGCAAAGTTAATCAAATCTTTGTAATAGTAAATCGGAGTTTGGTGAGGGCCAAACTTGGTGGGTGTCAAATTAGCTAGCCGTGATGGCTGGGCTATCTACTTAGAATATTGCAAAATGTGCTTTTGCCGAAAAGCTATTTTAAAATCGGACATTGCGATTGCATAAAGGAGTTCTGTATCTATAATTCTTCAAATAATTATGTTTTTTTGTGAACGTTTATCGTGAGTAATTTAGTAAATTCACCGGAAGTTTGCGGTGGGTATGCTAGTTCTGAACGTCACATGCTAATGTAAAAAGCTGGTTTTTGATATAAATATGAACTTGATTGAACAAAACATGCATGTATTGTATAACATAATGTCCTAGGAGTGTCATCTGATGAAGATCATCAAAGGTTAGTGCTGCATTTAGCTGTGGTTTGGGTTTATGTGACATTATATGCTAGCTTGAAAAATGGGTGTCTGATTATTTCTGGCTGGGTACTCTGCTGACATAATCGAATGTTTTACTTTCGTTGTAAAGCCTTTTTGAAATCGGACAGTGTGGTTAGATTAACGAGAGTCTTGTCTTTAAAATGGTGCAAAATAGTCATATGTTTGAGAAATTGAAGTAATAGCATTTCTAAGGTATTTGAATAACGCGCCACGGGATTCCACTGGCTGTTGAGTAGGTGGGACGATTTCGTCCCACATACCCTAGAGAGGTTAACAAAGTTAACCCTTTTCACTGTAGTGTCCAAAACGTCTTTCAAGCTGTCAGGCATTCCCTTGACAGCAAGAGCCTCTCAGTGGATGCCGCAGTGTACCCAAGTGGCGTCAGGAGCAACTGATTGCACGCGCATTACCACTCCACTACATCTCCCTGTCATGGTTAAAGACCATTTGATGTCACAAAGCTGTCCAGTACTCTCCTGTTGTCCTGGTTTGCAGAAGAGGATGTCTTCCTTAATTGACACCCCATAAATGTAAGGGACATATACCAGGAGCTGTGCCAGGTCCGCCACGTCTGTTGACTCATCCAGCTGTAACCCATATAATTCACTGGCTTGTATGCGAAGCAGTAATTGTTTCAAAACATCTCCTGCCATGTTACCAATGCGTGGTGAAACAGTGTTGTTTGATGACGACATTGTCTATATAGTTTTTTGAACCTTTCCCCGAGCATTGTCCCAACCATATTCGCGGCAGCAGGAAGAATGAAGTCCTCCACAATAGCATGGGGATTGCCTGTCCAAGCCACTCGGTAGCTCACCATATAAGACGCTTCTAGCCCCTTCTTATTAATGGTATCTGTTGCTTTTATACATGTCTTACTACTTGAAAGTCTTAATTCTCACTCCAAAAACTCCCGTGGCTTATTTTTCAAATTGGCATGTTTTGTTTCTAAATGTCTGCGCAAGAGTGAAGGTTTCATCGAGTTGTGAGATAGTATTTTTGCACATATAACACACTGTGGCTGAGGAAAGGCACTACTCCCAATATAACTGAAACCCATTTCAATGTAGTTCTCATCATTTTGTACATAATGCTGCTGCTACCGTCTCTTATGACCGAAAATAACTTCTGGACATAAGAACAGAGATTATTCACCACGAACTGGAAGAAGCTTTTTCCTTCAACAAATCCAACGAGAACGATATACTGCTCAGATCCCTGTCATTTGTATGAAGAAAAGACTGAGGAAAAGAGGACGTAGATCGAGCTGCCTTCTGAGAATCCATAGGCGATCGAGTAAACTCCCAATGCCTTCCGTTCTACTTACTAACATGCAATCATGGGAAAATAAATTTGATGACCTACGATTATCCTACCAACGGGACATTAAGAACTGTAATATCTTATGTTTGAAAGAGTCATTGCTGAAAGACGACACGGATAATATAGAGCTGGCAGGATTTTGCATGCACCGGCAAAACAGATGCTACGTCTGGTAAGACGAGGGGTGGGGGTGTGTGTATTTTTGTCAATAACAGCGGGTGCGCGATGTCTAATATTAAAGAAGTCTCGAGGTATTGCTCGCCTGAGATAGAGCATCTTATGATGAGCTGTAGACCACACTATTTACCAAGAGAGTCATCTATATTATTTGTAGCCGTCTATTTACCACCACAGACCGATGCTGGCACTAAGACCGCACTCAACCAACTCTATAAGGCCATAAGCAAACAAGAAAATGCTCATCCAGAAGCGGCGCTCCTAGTGGCCGGGGACTTTAATGGAGGTAAACTTAAATTTGTTTTACCAGCATGTCACATGTTCAACCAGAGTAGAGGTCGACCGATTAATCGGAATGGCCGATTAATTGGGGCCGATTTCAAGTTTTCATAACAATCGGTAATCTGTATTTTTGGTCACCGATTTCTATTTTTTTTTTTTACACCTTTATTTAACTAGGCAAGTCAGATTAACCTCTTATGGCTAGGGGGCAGTATTTTCACGGCTGGATAAAAAACGTACCCGATTTAATCTGATTATTAGTCCTGCACAGAAACTAGAATATGCATATAATTATTAGCTTTGGATAGAAAACACTCCAAAGTTTCTAAAACTGTTTGAATGGTGTCTGTGAGTATAACAGAACTCATTTGGCAGGCCAAAACATGAGAAGATTCTGTTCAGGAAGTACCCTGTCTGACCATTTCTTCCCCTTGTTGATTCTCTCTATCTATTACAAGGGATCTCTGCTGTTACGTGACACTTCCCACGTCTCCAATGGGCTCTCAGAGCCCGGGAAAAACCTGAATGACGTAATTCAAAGCCCTGGCTGAAACACACGAGTGCTTTTGCTAAGTGGTCTATCAGCAGACAAAATGCTTAGGCGCGGGACCTGCCTGCCCCCGCCTTTCTGTTTTTCCCTCTGTTTACAGACACGCAGATGCCCGGTCGGAATATTATTGCTTTTCTACGAGATAAATTGCATAAAAATTGATTTTAAACAGCGGTTGACATGCTTCGAAGTACGGTAATGGAATATTTTGAATTTTTTTGTCACGTTATGCGCACAACCGTGATTTACCATTCTGATAGTGTCTAGAACTCACGAACAAAACGTCGCTGATGGAACATAACGATGGATTATTTGGGACCAAACCTACATTTGTTTTTGAAGTAGAAGTCCTGGGAGTGCATTCTGACGAAGAACAGGAAAGGTAAGACCATTTTTCTTATAGGAAATATGATTTTGGTGAAGGCTAAACTGGGTGGGTTTCTAAATAGCTAGCCCGTGATGGCTGGGCTATGTACTCAGAATATTGCAAAATGTGCTTCATCCGAAAAGCTATTTTAAAATCGGACATATCGAGTGCATAGAGGAGTTCTGTATCTATAATTCTTAAAATAATTGTTATGCTTTTTGTGAACGTTTATCGTGAGACTTCAACTGTACATGTTTCAAGCAGACCCCCATAGTCTCTGTGCCCAATGAAGCGAAGGTAACCTGCCTAAATGATTACAGACCCGTGGCACTCACGTCGGTAGCCATGAAGTGCTTTGAAACAGGGCTGTAGTGGAGCGGGTCGAGAGATTCAAGTTCCTTGATGTCCACATCACCAACGAACTATCATGGTCCAAAACACACCAAGACAGTCGTGAAGAGGGCACGACAAAACCTTTCCCCCCCCAGGAGACTGAAAAGATTTGGCATGGGTCCCCAGATCCTCAAAAAGTTCTACAGCCGCACCATCGAGAGCATCCTGACCCGATGCATCACCGCCTGGTATGGCAACTGCTTGGCATCTGACCGTAAGGCGCTACAGAGGGTAGTGTGTAAGGCCCAGTACATCACTGTGGCCAAGCTTCCTGCCATCCAGGACCTATATAATAGGCGGTGTCAGAGGAAAGCCCATAAAATTGTCAGAGACTCCAGTCACCCAAGTCATAGACTTTCTCTGCTAACGCACGGCAAGCAGTACCAGAGCGCCAAATCTAGGACCAAAAGGCTCCTTAACAACTTCTACCCCCCCAAGCCATAAGACTAACAACTAATGAAATGGCCACCGGACTATTACATTGACCCCCCCCCCTCCAATTGTTTTGTACACTGCTGCTGCTCACTGTTTATCTATGCATAGCCACTTCACCCCTACCTACATGTACAAATTCTCTCAACTAACCTGTATCCCCGCACACTGACTCGGTACCGGTACCCCCTGTATATAGCCTCGTTAAATGCTATTATTATTACATTTTTTACTTTATTTGGTAAATATTTTTCTTAGCTCTTCTTAAACTGCACTGTTGGTTAAGGGCTTGTAAGTAAGCATTTCACGGTAAGGTATACACTTGTTGTATTCGGCGCATGTGACAAACAGTTTGATTTTGATATTTCCACCTTATTCCCATATTGTCCTTTTGCTTGTTTGATGACTCTGCAGAGGTCATCGATGGACTTCTTTTACTTGTTCCTGGCGGATTCTCAAAACATATTCCAATCAGCACTAGCAAAGCAGTCCTGTAGCAAAATATCTGATTCTGGTGAGCTTCTGCTTGTAAACAGGAAGCAGGAGTACAGAGTCATGATCTGATTCGCCAAATGGTGAATGAGGGAGGGCCTTGTATGCATGCCTGTGGGTAGAATAACAGTGGTCTAGGAATTTATCACCCCTAGTTGCAGAGGAGACGTGTTGATGGAAGTTGGGCATCGCGTGTCTTAACGTGGAATTTAAAAATCACCAGCAACCAGAAAAACAGCATCCAGATACATGTTTTCCTGCTTGTTTATAGCCTGTACATGTTTTCCTGCTTGTTTATAGCCTGTACAGTTTGTTAAGTACCAGCTTGCTGTGTGTGTAAACTAGTTTGTTAAGTGCCAGCTTAACATACACAATGAATATATAAGACAACTTTGGATTTCATCCCATCTCAAAATCATATGGTTTTGACCGTTTTAAAGTTTTAGTGATCTTCTACTCTCACCTCGGCCATGCAGCACGCCTAACAAAAGTGATTGCTGTCCTCGTTATAAAATTAATCACCTTTCTCCTTTATATCTAAAAATGACCATAAAGACTGATTTACTAAAGCAAAACCACCAAAACTATTGCTGATGGTGAACCTGAACAATCAAAATAAATGGTATTGTAGGTCCCATTCAGCAGGTAGCCTACAGCAAGATGAGAGTTGTCTCTGGTAACTTACTTTTATTCCGGTAAAACTTATTACATGCTTAGTTCGACACTGAAGGAGAGGATGCATCAGTTGTTACAAAATATGAGACCTTTTTGGAAGGTAGAAAGAAAGTACAAATATGAGCAGAACATTTGATTAAATCAGAGATTCGTAACGTTTGAATCGATTTTCTGACAGATGCTACATCTGGATCGGTTTGGGTTCCGCAGACTGATCATAACTTAATTTATAATTTTTTTCCCCAGAGGTTAGGTTGAACACAATTTTATAAAATAAAAATAAAAATGTGTAACAGGTTTTAGTAACAGATTTGAACAACGTTTTTAATTATATGTATTTTTTTATTTAACTAGGCAAGTCAGTTAAGAACAAATTCTTATTTACAGTGACGGCCTAACCCGGCCAAACCCTAACGACGCTGGGCCAATTCTGCGCTGCCCTATGGGACTCCCAATCACGGCCGATTGTGATACAGACTGGAATCGAACCAGGGTCTGTAGTGACGCCTCTAGCACGGATATGCAGTGCCTTAGACCGCTGCGTCACTCGGGAGACAAAAACACTTAAACATGTCAAAATCGGGGACCGATGCGTATCAGTGAATCATTACATCCCTAATGACAAGCATCTCAGAATATGAAGTAAAAGGACAATGGAAAGGGTATAGTGGGCCTAATATGCAAATATATGTTTTCTTTTATATCCTGTATGAAGGAACCTGTTCAACAAACACATTTCAAATGGTTACAGACAATTACATGAAAATCTTCCTGTAGAAGGAAAGAAGTCATTAGCCTAAATTCTGACTGGGCAGATGGGCCCCAGGCTAGTTTAAATACAGGTAGAGTAGGTCTTACCTTATGTAGACAACCCCGCTGTGGGTGATCCTCCGCTGCCAACCTATAGGGACTTCAGCCGGGGGCTTCCCCTCAGAACACAGACCTTCATACTTCTTTGTTCTGTTCATTGTCCGCTCCTTAAGTCCACACAACTACACCCTTGCGATGTGAGATATCACAAGTCTGTCAGAGAGCTCAGACTAGTGTGCGTCATCCTGGGGTCTCTCAGGAGTGAACTGACCAAGCAAGAGATGATGTGCTACAACAGCTTCGATGGTTGGAACTGCCAACTGCCAATCCCACCGTTGCCTGCCTCTTCTGGGACAGGTTCACTGTGGAACCAGACCTTTGAGGCCCTTTGTCCCCATCCTGTTTAATGTCGTCATGTTTAAAATCACCATTTTCATCAATGTTTTTGTGAAGAGGCCATGGTAATGGTGGGAGAACCTGCCGAAATTGAGATGGGTGACCTGAGGGAACTTGAAGCAGCGCTGCCCAGGCGACCTCTCTCACAGACCAATGTTTCACTTTCAGTTCACAGAAGCTGATATTGGACAAATCTGGATGGATCTGGTTATCAATGGTGATTAAGTGAGCTCTGGCTGATGCTAACTGCCGCTGGTACCTTAAAACTCCTCATGTTGCAGGTTATGTCAGCATTACATCCTCCCAGAGAGGATAATGGATTAAAGCAGCCACTGTCCCATATATTCCAACCTGTAAAACAAGTAAAAAGTAACACCATCAAATTTACTACAAAAAGCTTTTAAGAATATATTTATAGTCTAAATATATTTATAGTCTAAATACTCTCAATGAGTAGGAGCTCATTGAGAATAATATATCTAAATATTTCCCACACAAGACAGGCTTTGCAGAGCTTTTACATAGCCCAAAATAATGTTAAATCCATTGTGCACATTTAAAAATATTGTTTTTCCTCTAAGAAAGAAATCGCTCTTCAATGTAATTAAGACTAGTTGTAGAAGTCACTAGCGGTAGTTAGCTGTATTTGGCTATATGCAGAGTGAATGGTCACAAAATCATGATGGATTGGATGCCATTGTTCCAGGCACTGATGTGACTCTGAATACTGCTAAGGCTTAATGATACTGAGTCGCCACGACAATGGGCCAGCCTACCTGCCTCCCATCCCCCTTTTTAATCAAGCCCTTCTCTGGCCAATACTTTAAGAGATCAGTAGTGGCCATAGGATGGGAATATTCCCCCTGTGTATCCACAGCCATTTCTAGGTGGGTGGATTTGGAGGACAAATATATTAGACTTTATAAGCTATAATTTTCATTTTTGTTGTTTAATTTTAACCAGAGTCTTGCATTCTGTCATCTGAATGGTCAAATCTGTCTCCATCTCTTGTGAATTCTCTTGCTGAAATAGTGGGAGTGTAAAGGTGACAGTGGGCCTCCCAGGGGCTGAAACACTCGATAGCCCTGTGTGTCTCCTGGGCTGCGAGGTGTTCGTCTTCACCGCCAGGCCTGTCAGACCGACAACTTATCTGTAACTCTGGGGTGAAATAAAAACAGCAGCACTTTGATATTGCATTACAGAGTGTGAATCACGCTCGCTGTGCATTTTCTGTGACGGATGACTCATCCACACAGCCGAGCGTGCACAGAAAACGCTGGTAATTAAAGCAAGGGTGCCTTCCTTTGCCTAGATACCAATACAAAATGGCTTGGTATTAAATCAGAGCGCACACACACACACACACACACACACACACACACACACACAGAATTGCTCCATGATTGAGAGCAGTGGTAGTGCCACTGCCACAGACACCCTTGGGATATGTCTGAAAGAGGACAAACGGAACAGCAAAGGCCAATATTCAAATCTGATTGTTAGCCTACCATCATTGTGCCATCCTTTATTTTCATAGTTGACTGAAAGCCTGCACAATGTCAAAAATAATCACAAATATGGACTGTAGAAAAAAAAAATCAAAAAAAATCGAAGGTGTTTAATTTGAGGCTTTATCGTGTTTTACCTTCACAGTATGTGTGCCTAAAAGCCAGGCACATTTGTAGAGCATGATAGGCCTACTAGTCCCTCCCACATGATAAATCAGCCATAAAACACTACATGGCTCTCCAGTGTTCCGTCACTGCTCCATAGCTTGGAGGGGAACAGAGCGAGTTGAAAAATAGGCCAGGCTCTCTTGGATGCAAGGTAGCTGTTGCAAGGGGGGGGGGGGCTTCAGTGTTAGATTCAACAGCTTCAAATATTTTGGCAGTGTAGAGTTCCAGGGACACAGCATCTCTACTTGTGATATTGTGAACAAACAATCGAACTCCACGCCAGATGACAAAAGAAAACGATTGACCCAATGTATTAGAACGACATGTAAATGCAGCCTAAGTACCCATACAGTACAATAAAACATATTCCCTGGATAATAAAACAGAAAGCAGGCACACTGGGACTTAGTGCTGGGCAATATGGCCAAAATATATCACGGTATTTTTGTCATTGACGGTATGAAGCTATTTGACGTTTCTGAATAATAACTTGCTTTATGAGTAGCGCATGACCCTAGGATGCCATCAAATTCATTCTAAGTGGTTTTAAAATGGGCTTTCTCCATTCTGATTGCTTTATACTGTTCAAACAAACTACAACCAAAAATAGTAAGACATTACTGAAAGTGAAGTAGTCTTATTTGTAGAACAACGAAATCCTATTTTGTAGCCTCAAACTCTGGTACTCGATCAATGGTTGCCATTTCTATAGTTATTTGTTCAATTCCAGCCTTCACTTCCATAGTTTTGTCCAATTTCTTAATTTCCTGCACAAACACTGTCAAGTGCATTTTGTCTTAGTACGCCTCTATAAAATAAAAAAAAGAATATCAGAATATTATCATCATCATCATCATCATCATCATCATCTTTGACCATGTACTTTCGGGTTAATTTGCAGATCTTAATAAAAAGGGCAGTCGGACAATTTCCGGTGGTCTCTACTCCGAAGTTGTTGATTAGTTGTGCTAGCGTTTAGCTAGCAGTTCTCAGCTGTTAGCAGTTTTGTACTGGCGATAAAAATGAATTATTGCAAGAATTTGAGTAACTACAGAATCATTTAATTAAACAAATCAAACAAAATCACGTTAGAATGTAAAGTAAAAATCCACACCGGTGTGTGTATCTAGTAAAATGCAGTAAACTAGCGATGTAAGGATTAAAATGCTTAAGATGCAAGTGCATAGGTTCGAGGAACCCAAACCGATCCAAATATAGCTTGCATCGGTCAGAACATCGATTCGTTACAAAATCACTGATTTCACTAAAATGTTTTGCTCAATTTACTTTCTTTCTACCTTCCAAAAATACCTAATTTTGTGATAACTGATGGGTCCTCTCCTTTAGTCTTGAACTAAGCAAGTAACTGTGTTGATAGTCATTGATATAAAAGTAATTGTGCATGCCGAACAACCCCAGGGAATATCAGTAGCCTAATGACAAATTGAAAACAGGCTTTTAGAAATGTATTAAAAATTAAAACCTGAAATACCTCATCTACATAAGTATTCAGACCATTTGTTATAAGACTCAAAATTGTGCTCAAGTGCATCCTGTTTCCATTGATCATCGTTGAAATGTTTCTACTACTTGGGAGACCACCTGTGGTAAATTAAATTGATTGGACATGATTTGGAAAGGCACACACCTGTCTATAAAAGGTCCCACAGTTGACAGTGCAGTTGACAGTGCACGTCAGAGCAAAAACCAAGCCATGAGGTCAAAGGAATTGTCCGTAGAGCTCCGAGACAGGATTGTGTCGAGGCACAGAAGTGCAGTATTGAAGGGTCCCCAAGAACATCAATCTTCAAACATTCTTAAATGGAAGAAGTTTGTAACCACCAAGACTCTTCCTAGAGTTGGCCGACCGGCCAAACTGAGCAATCGGGGGCGAAAGGCCTCGGTTAGGAAGGTGACCAAGAACCAGATGGGCACTCTGACAGAGCTCCAGAGTTCCTCTGTGGAGCTGCGAGAACCTTCCAGAATGACAATAATCTCTGCAGCACTCCACCAATCAGGCCTTTACGGTAGAGTGGCCAGACAGAAGCCACTCCTCTGTAAAAGGCACATGACAGGCCACTTGGAGTTTAGAAAAAGGCACCTAAAGACTGTAAGACCATGTGAAACTAGATTCTCTGGTCTGATGAAACCAAGATTGAACTCTTTTGCCTAAATGCCAAACGTCACCTCTAGAGGAAACCTGACACCATCCCTACAGTGAAGCATGGTGGTGGCAGCATCATGCTGTGTGAATGATTTTCAGCGGCAGGGACTGAGGGTCTAGTCAGGATCGAGGGAAAGGTGAACAGAGAAAAGTACAGAGATCCTTGATGAAGAGCGCTCAGGACCTGAGACTGGGGCGAAGGTTCACCTTCCAACAGGACAACAACCCTAAGCACACAGCCAAGCCAATGCAGGAGTGGCTTCGGGACAAGTCTTTGAATGTCCTTGAGTGGACCAGCCAGAGGCCGGACATGAGCCTGATCGAACTTCTCTGGAGACACCTGAAAATAGCTTTGCAGCAACGCTCCCCATCCAACCTGACAGAGCTTGAGAGGATCTGCAGAGAGGAATGGGAGGAACCCCCCAAAATACAGGTGTGCCAAGCTTGTAGTGTCATATCCAAGAAGACTCAAGGCCTTAATCGCTGCCAAATGTGCTTCATCAAAATACTGAGTAAAAGGTCTGAATACTTATGTAAAATGTGATAAGTTATTTTTTTACTTCTTATAAATGTGCAAAAATTTGCAAAGACCTGTTTTTGCTTTGTCATTAGG
Source organism: Salmo trutta (assembly GCF_901001165.1). Taxonomy (NCBI): domain Eukaryota; kingdom Metazoa; phylum Chordata; class Actinopteri; order Salmoniformes; family Salmonidae; genus Salmo; species Salmo trutta. The sequence continues at coordinate 10,864,361 of NC_042976.1, read as the reverse complement.
GGGTATTGTGTGTAGATTAAATCGTTTTTCCCCCCCCTCAATCAATTTTAGAATAAGGCTGTAACGTAAAAATGTGGAAAAAGTCAAGGGGTCTGAATACTTTCCCGAATGCACTGTATATTCATTGGCTATCTAATAGTGGTAGTGAGGTGGTAGATGCCTAGTCTCACGACTCAGCTCAGGTTAGGGCTGGGCGATATGGTCTAAAAATGATCACGTCCCCCCCCCCAAACATGGGCGATTCACGATATGCTGTATATCGCAATGTTTGAATGCTGCTGCCACAGTTCTAAAACAAAAACGTCTTTCTCCCTTGAGGTAAACAGTGTAGGCTAGTATAACTTCTTTGTCGGTGGTCTTGAAGGCCTTCCCACCTCATACCTATCACACACAAACTAAAATGTCCAGTAACGTATCAGGCTGTTGGATGAATTTATCCGGCGTGAGCCAGCACTGGAATTCAACCGTATATTTTTATAAGCAGTTGTCATTTGAGCTTATCATTGTAAACTAAACACTGGAGCAGAGTTCTGATGCTGCCCAATAGCGCTGGGCCGTATATTGTGCATCTCACAGAATGGACCAAAAAATAAATGAAACTTAGGATCTGTGTTTATTCTACAGTACTCTTGGGGGAGTACACAAAAAAGCAGAGTTAAATAAACAAATAAAAAGCGTTATGGATGTTACATGAAATGGACAAGCTTTTTGGGGAGACTGAACATATTAGCAAAAGTCTGAGTCTTAGGTCAATACATGGATTGCCATTTCAAAGGCTTGGCTGAACACAAAAACAATAATTTAGAAAATATAGTAATTTCCATTATTAATTTAGAAAGTAAAAACAACTCACGGATGTTACATCCTCCATTACAAATGTTTGAGAGTCTAAAATAGACATTCACATCTTAAAAAGGGAAACTCCAATGTTGACACAGTCCTGAAATGTTTTGTATGTCAGCAGTCAAGAAATTGGACATTCAAGAAGCAAAGTGTCACCGGTTAGTCCTAGGTGCCATCTCCGTTCTGATAGGATGGTTGAAGCGCACGATGATAGCAGTCTGCCCAGAGAAAGCCAAGTGAGCTAAAGAGCCAAACCTTTTAATTACATTCATATGAGACAGCCCTCCATCAAGACAGCAGAGCCCCCGTTTCATCAGCATGTTATCTACACCGAGTGTACAAAACATTAGGAACACCTCTTTCCACGACAGACTAAGCAAGTAAATCCAGGTGAAAGCTATGATCCCTTATTGATGTCACTTGTTAAATCCACTTCAAATCAGTGTAAATGAAGTGGAAGAGACAGGTTAAAGAAGGATTTTTAAGCCTTGAGACAAATCAGACATGGATCGTGTATGTGTGCCATTCAGAGGGTGGACATCCAGCCAACTTCACACAACTGTGGGAAGATTTAGAGTCAACATGGGCCAGCATCTCTGTGGAACAATTGACACCTTGTAGAGTCCATACCCCAATAAATTGAGGCTGTTCTGAGGGGAAAGGGGATGCAACTCAATATTTGGAAGATGTTCCTAATGTTTTGTACACTCAGAGTATAGTTCGTCGGTATTAGATAGAACGTTGCAGCCGTGCCCGTTTGGAAAACAACTTGTGGTTACCTAGGTTACCCCACCAGCTCACAGCAAAAACTTGACCTTTTTCAAAACGCAATTTTCTTGTTGTCTGCTTGTTTCAGTCAATTACAAAACGACATTCAATAAAGAGATATATCTCTATATAAATAAATAGTTTAACTAGGCAAGCCAGTTAAGAACAAATTCTTATTTACAATGACAGCCTAGGAACAGCGGGTTAACTGCCTTGTTCAGGGGCAGAACGAGAGATTTTTATCTTGTCAGGTCGGGGATTCAATCTAGCAACCTTTTGGTTACTGGCCCAATGCTCTAACCACTAGGAAAAGTAAAACATGTCTAATGATTACTTTTCAACATTGCCTGCTCCCGAGCATTCACACTACTTTAAAAAAAAACGTAATATTGTAGGACTTCCCTCATGCCCCTTTTAAAGACTGTGCTAGAAGCCACATGAGTGAGTGCTAGCTACCACCCGGAATATCTAGCAAAGACCAACAAAATTAACAAACGGAATATAAAGCTACAAGTTGTGAGTGGAGTTACAAACGGACTATACTAAAGTTAAACGTCTTACCTGTGTAGCCTATTTTGACACCGGGTCCCAACATTTTCCACACCAAATAGCCTGAAGCCACAGGGCTCATCTCGCAGGCTCTATTGAAGCAATAAGGCACAAAGGGGTGTGTTGTGCCTGGATACAGCCCTTAGCCGTGGTATAATGGCCATATACCACAAACCCCTGAGATGCCTTATTGCTATTATAAAAACTGGTTACAAACTTAATTAGAGCAGTAAAAATATATGTTTTGTCATATCTGTGGTATATACCACGGCTGTCAGCCAATCAACATTCAGTGCTCGAACCACCCATTTTATAATTCCCTACGTGGGACAACACAGTCGCTTTTTGACATGTTTTGCTATTTCTGTATAAAAACTATATATAATTCGACGAAGTTGTCTCTTTTACAATGAGGGTGAACGGGAAAATGTTATCCACCAATTTGTGGGTGTGATCGAGGACAACTCATTATTATGTAAATATCAATTCGGAGTATAGAAGAACATGGAGTGAGCACCTCTCCCTCCTTGCGTCTCAGCCATGAAGGATTCTCCCATAAATTGAATAGATTTTCCTGTGCTGTTCTATAATTGGAAAGGACCCCACATCCATAAATATGGGATTTATGAAACACGGGAAGTAATAAGTGGTCCGGCGGGATGTAAACTCAGCAAACAAAGAAAATGTTCTCTCACTGTTAACTGCATTTATTTTCAGCAAACTTAACATGTGTAAATATATTTGTATGAAAATAAGATTCAACAACTGAGACAAACTAAACAAGTTCCACAGACATGTGACTAAAATAATTGGAATAATGTGTCCCTGAACAAAGGGGGGGTCAAAATCAAAAGTAACAGTCAGTATCTGGTGTGGCCACCAGCTGCATTAAGTACCGCAGTGCATCTCCTCCTCATGGACTGCACCAGATTTGCCAGTTCTTGCTGTGAGATATTACCCCACTATTCCACCAAGGCACCTGCAAGTTCCCGGACATTTCTGGGGGGAATGGCCCTAGCCCTCACCCTCCGATCCAACAGCTTCCAGACGTGCTCAATGGGATTGAGATACAGGCTCTTCGCTGGCCATGGCAGAACACTGACATTCCTGTCTTGCAGGAAATCACACACAGAACAAGCAGTATGGCTGCATTGTCATGTCAGGATGAGCCTGCAGGAAGGGTACCACATGAGAGAGGAGGATGTCTTCCCTGTAACGCGCAGCGTTGAGACTGCCTGCAATGACAAGCTCAGTCCGATGATGCTGTGACACACTGCGCCAGACCATGACGGACCCTTCACCTCCAAATGGATCCTTCTCCAGAGTACAGGCCTCGGTGTAACGCTCATTCCTTCGACGATAAACGCGAATCCGACCATCACTCCTGGTGAGACAAAACCACGACTCGTCAGTGAAGAGCACTTTTTGCCAGTCCTGTCTGGTTCAGCGATGGTGGGTTGTTGCCAGTGATGTCTGGTGAGGACCTGCCTTACAACAGGCCTACAAGCCCTCAGTCCAGCCTCTCTCAGCCTATTGCGGACAGTCTGAGCACTGATGGAGGGATTGTGTGTTCCTGGTGTAACTCGGGCAGGTGTTGTTGCCATCCTGTACCTGTCCCGCAGGTGTGATGTTTGGATGTACCGATCCTGTGCAAGTGTTGTTACACGTGGTCTGCCACTGCGAGGACGATCACCTGTCCGTCCTGTCTCCCTGTAGCGCTGTCTTAGGCGTCTCACAGTACGAACATTGCAATTTATTGCCCTGGCCACATCTGCAGTCCTCATGCCTCCTTGCAGCATGCCTAAGGCACGTTCATGCAGATGAGCAGGGACCCTGGGCATTTTTCTTTTGCTGTTTTTCAGAGAGTCAGTAGAAAGGCCTCTTTAGTGTCCCAAGTTTTCATAACTGTGACCTTAATTGCCTACCGTCTGTAAGCTGTTAGTGTCTTAACGACCGTTCCACAGGTGCATGTTCATTAATTGTTTATGGTTCATTGAACAAGCATGGTAAACAGTGTTTAAACCCTTTACAATGAAGATCTGTGAAGTTATTTGGATTTTTGCAAATTATCTTTGAAAGACAGGGTCCTGAAAAAGGGACGTTTCTTTTTTTGCTGAGTTTATTGTGCTATGACAGCTCAAACCGACACCCATATAGTGGACTTCTAGTAGTTAGACCGACCCTGTACATTCATTATTTGTCTTATTTCAGTATTCCATTAACGCGCAGTAGTTTATAAAGAATGGCCAGACCAGCTAGCCTAGCTACCAAAACTCCTTGCTCCGACCAAACGCCATGCCCACGGACATTCGTTTCTCCTCCGCAATGAGTCTGGATCTGAGTAACTAGCTCTAACGCTAACCTAACGCAGTAGGCATAGAAAGATGAGATCCCACTTCGGTATATTTTTCTTGCGACTCATCATAGGCTACTAGAACGCAAACGCATTCTAAGGGTTCTGATTGGTCACAGAAATCGATGGGTTGGACCAGAGCCAAAAGGGTTGGGCCAAAGTTGCGTTTACTAAATGAATCATTGGGTTTGATACTCTGATTGGTTAGAGACGATCCAATCGCTGATGACCTTGTTTTGTACAACACCCCAGACGTTGCATTTTAACGTTCAGAAACGTCAATAATCATCGCTGTCATACAGGTTTTCGAAAACATACACTGATATGCCCCATGTCTTTTATATCAGCTAGAAAGAATCTTTCAAATAAAAAAAAGATGCACTTACTGCAGCAGTTTTGCACAGATCCACAAGCTGTGTGTGCCCTCAGTTAAGGAACTACACTTCCTCCCCAGTTACTTTTACATGCTGACCACACCACCCGCGTTGCATGCACGAGCTTTGCAAAATAAACATATTATTCAATAATTTCATCCGAACTGCTCGGCTACGAGCTTCTGCATAACCATCAAGCATTTTAGATGCTAGTGTAACCGATGTGAAATGGCTAGCTAGTTAGGGGGGTGCGCGCTAATAGCGTTTCGATCGGTGACGTCACTCACTCTGAGACCTTGAAGTAGTTGTTCCCCTTGCTCTGCAAGGGTCGCGGCTTTTGTGGCGCGATGGGTAACGATGCTTCGTGGGTGTCAGTTGTTGATGTGTGCAGAGGGTGCCTGGTTCGAGCCCAGGTAGGGGCGAGGAGAGGGACAGAAGCTATAATGTTACATTTGATGCACTGCAAGTCCCGCCTCTCCCATCTCCTCATAGTTTTTTTATTTAACTAGGCAAGTCAGTTAAGCACAAATTCTTATTTAAATAATGGCCTAGGAACAGTAAGTTAAATGCTTTGTTCAGGGGCAGAACGACAGATTTTTACCTTGTGAGCTCGGGGATTTGATCTAGCAGCCTTTCGGTTACTGGCCCAATGCTCTATCCACTAGGCTATGTGCATATAACCATGTGAGTGATTGAAGGATGAAGCAGGGCCACACTCCAGTCCATTTGTTGGTGGTAATGCACCTTAAAATTGGTTGTCAACTGCCATATAAAATCCACAGAAGAAAAATGAACAAGGAGAAAAACGAACTAGAATTCCTCCTTTTTATCTGTGGATTAATTGACAGAGTAGAGCGCAAACGATTTTGTATGACTCAACATGGGGTCAAAATTCTATAAAGATCCAGCTAATCCAGTCGGTTTTGATATTTTAACCTGGATGTCATGAAAGCTTTTGGTAGGGATAGACAAAATCAACACAGGCATGATGGCGCACACAGACGCATGCTCGTTGCCGGTTTGGTCAGCATGTTACACACAGGTGTTCAGAGCAGGCTATATAGCCAATTACCACAGGTGGCCGCCTATGGCTTCCCTTGTGGGGACACTAACCCTATGAAAGGTGTAGTCATTTATCCTTCTGTTTTTTTATTATTGTTTTTGGCTGATATCAAAGATATGTTCCTTATCTTTCCAAAAACGAGTGCAAGTGTCGCGCTCTTAACAATACTCCCCTGGTCCGAAGATACTATTGTCAATAGGCACTAAAGCAGTTAGCTTTCATGAATGGGGTAGCAACAGACCAGACACTAATGTATAACATTACTTTCAACTGAAATGAAAAGGAAAACCACAATAATCCCCAAGATGTTGGGAAACAAATAATGGATCTCTTGATGCAACATGGTAATTTTTTGTCCTTACCTTTATCATAAAAATAAGGTTTTGACAGTGGAGCAATACTCTATTCTCTCTCACAAATTAATATCTACTAAGATTTCATTCTCTGTCCTATGGGATGTTTGCTGGTGGCCTATGCAGAGGGTCTGATTAACATTGGAAACAGACCAGATGCTGAACAAGCATCTAAACCCATACGAACATCTGCAAAACCAACATTCTGTTATTAGGCATTACAGTATAATAAATTAAAAATAAAAATAAATACTGTTACGGATTGCCATCACTATCCACTATATAGGAGGGAACCAATTAGGCCAGGTACATTATTACTGTGCCATAGCCACACTCCTCTGAAACCAGACAACACGGCATAAGTAGTTAACGTTACATATTGATGACATTATGTCGTGTGTGCGTGAGGTAGGCAGCACGCGCACTATTTTGAAAACCATGCGCGTTGTCGGGTGCTGATTTGACTGGCAAAATAATCTGCGTAGATAACTAACTGTTAGGGTAACTAACTTTCTTGCTAACTATAAAAAGTATGTAAATTGCAGCTGATAATTGCATGCTAATAGCATGCTATCTAGCTGGCTACCTAACCTTACTTCAGCTTCCTACTGGTGGCTAGCTACGCGTACGAGCCTGCTGCTATTGACGATGCCATAACAAACACAGCAAGAGCAATTTCACAGCCAAGCGACACGGATGGAGGAGATAGCTACAATAGTAGTCCTGTATGATAAAATAATATTTTTTTATTTTACATAGATTTTGGTGTTACTAGTCGCTAGCTAGCTATTTAGCTAGCCAGCTAGAGTTGCCTATAAATGCTTTCTTAAAATGTGTAAACTAATATAGCACTCTTACCTTTATAGCTTCCCATATCAGAAGACAAAAAACACGACACGGAGAATTTAGTTCAATAACAACATGAACCGAAGCCCTTTGCAGAAATGTCAGTCGAGCCAGGGCCAAAATTGAGACAGACACCAGGCAGAGGTCTGTTGCTGAGAGGCTTGAGAGTCAGAAATAAGGTTTAGCATATCCAAAATACCATGCCCTCCATTTCAACAGTTCACATTTTGCTTTTCAGGATTACATGTAGAGAAATGTAAAAATAAAAAAGAAGCATAGGTTCACGTTTGCTATTCCTTTGAAAATCTACATTAAAGCGCTCCCACGTACAAGTGCCACTGCTAGATTTCTCTCGAGCTTGTTGGGAATAGAAAGATGGGAGCGATGGATTGCGCATGCGCCACAGCTGGAGCCTGGAAAATCTGTCCCAGCATGCAACAGAATGTAAAAAGAACGCAAGGTTTAGAAATGGAGACATGTTGAAACATTCTAGTATCTTCAAAATTATTGTGGTGGATGCATGCCATAATGCAGGCATATTCTGATTATTTAATATATTGTGATTATTTTATGTGTTTATAGTACACTACTGCTGGACAGTTCATAATGCATCCATTGAATGCATTTCATTTGAAGGATTTCCCCCACAACATTCATAGTAAATAATGTGTATACATTTGGATTCTTGTTATTTAGCCGACGCTCTTATGCAGAGCGATTTACAGTTAATCATGCATTCATCTTATTAAAGGTCGACTTTGGGCACAAAAAACGGTCAACTCCGCCCCGTTCTCAATTTTCGAACATAAATGGAGTGTGCCTTTCTTTGGTGGTTATCGGTGTGTCATTCTGGTCATGCGTGCCGCGACCGACGTAGCAAAGTCGTTAACTAAACAAGCCACTTTAGCTAGCCAGTAATGGTGCTTTTAAGACAAATGGGAACTGAATAAACATTTTTTTAAATGAGGTCAAATCATGTTGTCAGTGATATTCAGGCCGGAAAGTCGGAGCTCTAGAAAGATTCTCGACTTGGAATTCGGAGTTGGAGGACCTTTCAAAACGATTTTTCCCAGTCTGAGCTATTCTTTTCCGGAGTTCCGAGTTGTCTTGAACCCACTGAAGTCGGGGATTTACGAGTTCCGAGTTGTTTTGAACGCGGCATAACTCATCCAGAATGTGTTTGGAAATAGGCAAAAAATAGCACTTCTGTAGCCAAATGTCTTTTTCATAAATGTTTGTTTTTAAGCATTAAATGACCTGGTATGATGGTGCATTGATCAGTTAGTTATACAGTTTAAAAGAGGTTATTTTTACCGAAAGATAACCTTTAAGATAGCTAGGTGATAAAACCACATATCATAGTTATAGTAAGTACATTGTTCCTCAATAAAGAAGTTAATGCTAGTAGGCAAAGAAAAGTGCACACGTATTTATTTATTATACATACATCTTAAGCGTATGTATTATCATACATCTTAAGTGTATCAAGCCCCAGCATGTTCAATTCACTGTAGGAGCCTTGCTGCTGCATCAGGATCATGCCTCCATCCCATAGTGTGAGAAAGGGATTCTGAGATGCAATGGGCTTTGCTGCCACCTAGTGAACAGATGGAGCTCTCCAGCTCCTTGTTGTGCTGAAATCTACAGTAAGACGTCTTGCTCCCAGACAAGTTAAACAACTTCTTTGCTCGCTTTGAGGACAATACAGTACCACTGACACAGCCACTACCAAAGCCTGTGGTGTCTCCTTCACCGTGGCCAACGTGAGTAAAACATTTAAACGTGTTAACCCTCGCAAGGCTGCCGGTCCAGACTTAACCTTTAAGATAGCTAGTTCTATTTCCGTCCAAACACATTCTGGATGATGTATGATAATACATACACTTAATTAAGATGTAATAGGCAAAAAAATAGCACTTCTGTAGCCAAATGTATTTTTCATAAACGGAACAGTAGCGGAAAGTTCTTCAGCGTACACATCACGGCCAAACTTAAATGGTCCAAACACACAGACAGCGTGGTGAAGAAGGCACAACAGCGCCTCTTCAACCTCAGGAGGCTGAAGAAATTTGTCTTGTCACCTAAAACACTCAAACTTTTACAGATGCACAATCGAGAGCATCCTGTTGGGCTGTATCACCAGCTGGTACGGCAACTGCTCAGCCCACAACCGCAAGGCTCCCCAGAGGGTAGTGAGGTCTGCACACCGCATCACTGGGGGCAAACTACCTGCCCTCCAGGACACCTACAGTGCCCAATGTCAGAGGAAGGCCAAAAAGATCATCAAGGACAACAACTACCCGAGCCACTGCCTGTTCACCCCGCCACCATCCAGAAGGTAAGGTCAGGACAGGTGCATCAAAGCTGGGATCAAGAGACTGAAAAACAGCTTCTATCTCAAGGCCATCAGACTGTTAAACAGCCATAACTTACAAAGAGGGGGTGCTGCCAACTTAGACTCAAATCTCTGGCCACTTCAATACATTTAATAAAAGGTATCACTAGTCACTTTAAATAATGCCACCTTAATAATGTCTACATATCCTACATTTCTCATCTCATATGTCGGTAGTTGACATACACCTTAGCCAAATACGTTTAAAACTCAGTTTTTCACAATTCCTGACATTTAATCCTAGTAACAATTCCCTGTCTTAGGTCAGTTAGGATCACCACTTTATTTTAAGAATGTGAAATGTCAGAATAATAGTAGAGAGAATGATTTATTTCAGCTTTTATTTCTTTCATCACATTCCCAGTGGGTCAGAAGTTTACATACACTCAATTAGTATTTGGTATCATTGTCTTTAAAATTGTTGAACTTGGGTCAAACGTTTTGGGTAGCCTTCCACAAGCTTCCCACAATAAGTTGGATGAATTTTGGCCCATTCCTCCTGACATAGCTGGCGTAACTGAATCAGGTTTGTAGGCCTCCTTGCTCACACACAGTTTTTCAGTTCTGCCCACAAATTTTCTAAAGGATTGAGGTCAAGGCTCTGTGATGGCCACTCCAATAACCTTAACTTTGTTGTCCATAAGCCATTTTTCCACAATTTTGGAAGTTTGCTTGGGGTCATTGTCCATTTGGAAGACCCATTTGCGACCAAGCTTTAACTTCCTGACTGATGTCTTGAGATGTTGCTTCAATATATCCACATAATTTTCCTGCCTCATGATGCCATCTATTTTGTGAAGTGCACCCGTCCCTCCTGCAGCAAAGCACCCCCACAACATGATGCTGCCACCCTGTGCTTCACGGTTGGGATGGTGTTCGTCGGCTTGCAAGCCTCCCCCTTTTTCCTCCAAACATTATAGCCAAACAGTTCTATTTTTGTTTAATCAGAGTAGAGGACATGTCTCCAAAAAGTACAATCTTTGTCCCCATGTGCAGTTGCAAACCATAGTCTGGCTTTTTATGGCGTTTTTTGGAGCAGTGACTTCTTCCTTGCTGAGCGGCCTTTCAGGTTATGTCAATATAGGATTTGTTTTACTGTGGGTATAGATAATTTTGTACCTGTTTCCTCCAGCATCTTCACAAGGTCTTTTGCTGTTGTTCTGGGATTGATTTGCACTTTTCGCACCAAAGTCCATTAATCTCTAGGAGACAGAACGCGTCTCCTTCCTGAGCAGTATGACGGCTGCGTGTCCCATGGTGTTTAAACTTGCGTACTATTGCTTGTACAGATGAACGTGGTACCTTCAGGTGTTTGGAAATTGCTCCCAAGGATAAACCAGACTTGTGGAGGTCTACAATTTTTTTTCTGAGGTCTTGGCTGATTTCTTTGGATTTCCCATGATGTCAAGCAAAGAGGCACTGAGTTTGAAGGTAGGCCTTGAAATACATCCACAGGTACACCCCCAATAGACTCAAATGATGTCAATTAGCCTATCAGAAGCTTCTAAAGCCATGACATCATCTTCTGGAATTTTCCAAGCTGTTTAAAGGCACAGTCAACTTAGTGTATGTAAACTTCTGACCCACTGGGATTGTGATACAGTGAATTATAAGTGAAATAATCTGTCTGTAAACAATTGTTGGAAAAATTACTTGTGTCATGCACAAAGTAGATGTCCTAACCGACTTGCCAAAACTATAGTTTGTTAACAAGACATTTGTGGAGTGGTTGAAAAACGAGTTTTAATGACTCCAACCTAAGTGTATGTAAACTTCCGACTTCAACTGTAAATACTGTATTCTATATCATCTACTGCATCTTGCCTATGCTGCACGGCCATCGCTCATCCATATATTTATATGTACATATTCTTATTAATCCCTTTACATTTGTGTGTATTAGGTAGTTGTTGTGAATTTGTTTGATTACTTGTTAGATATTACAGCACTGTCGGAACTAGAAGCACAAGCATTTCGCTACACTCGCATTAACATCTGCTAACCATGTGTATGTGACCAATAAAATTTGATTTACTGTACTTCAGCACTGCATCAGAAATTCTGCCAGCCGGATAGATGAGGGACTGCATGAATCGGTCCAGTTCTCAAAATATATATCCTAAATCAGCAGCACAGTTGTGACATTCATTCAAAGCCATACGCACATTCATGGGTTTGCACAGGTGGTGGATAAACATTGGATGAATGTTGTTGCATATTTTTCATTGCTCCCAGGACAGTGCACCTGTGTTTTTCATGCTCAGAACACACTCCAACCCTGCAGTAGAGAGATTATAAACAGACCGTACACATTGTTCAGAGCAGTCACTATACTTTATTTTAGGGGGAGAAATGGCATAAAATGTCTTCTGTACAATATTTAACTATCACTTCCAACCAAGCCCTGAAACGGTTTTGTTAAATACTTGCAAAACAAAGGAAAAGATGTCATGTTTATTTCGATAGCAGGATGGCCATTTATGACTACGGTGAGAATATCGGCAGGTAACACAAACCTCAGTTACAGTGACACCACTTCTATTGTGATGACGAAAATAATGCATCACCATAACATAGAAAATGTTAAATGACAAAAAAAAAACTCCAGAGCTTGTCAAATCTCATATTCCCACAGCACTGTTAACTACACAAGTCTATGGTTACACCATACAATCTGCCTTCAACACTGATCAATGTTGTGGGAAAGTTGAGTTGACAGCTAGGATGTGTGTCTGATTGGTCTGAGGTAATGAATGAGCCAATCCAGGGAGTCTTTGCTAGCCTATATAATAACAATACTTTTTCCTTTGAAAGAGAAGTGAGCATTGTCTGGGCCTTGACATAAATTAATAAAGTCATATTTTTTACAATACAATTACATATAAAATGAACATGAAATTCTTTTTTGGAATATTATTAACATGATAAAGGATTGTTTTCTTTTTCACCTTGAGACCATAAAAACAACCTCATGCTAAAATCACTATCTAAAACAACATTCATATGTACATACTGTGCATTTTCCATCCAGTCATCTGCTGTCATAGAGGGGTTTGGCTTATGTTAAGGGGTATACTATAATGTAGGCGACATGCAATGTGTGCCTCCTTAAGAACATGACGGTGTCATAGAAGTAGCTTGTTTGACATGAAAGAAACCTAGAAACCTTCTGAGGCCAGAGGGGGAGTATCTGTTTAGGGAGATAGAGTATCTGCACAGCAGTAGTGTTCCTAAAAAGATATTGTGGAACAAAATATGGATGCAAACAGATTGGATTTGACTTTCCTCTTTAGCGTCAGTGCTAAAAGATAATACAGACACAAAGTGTACATATCAAAATGGCAGCAGTTGCAAATCTGCCTCCCTCTGTTTTTGAAGATTGCTCTTCTGTTGGCTCCCCATGTCTACACTCCTGAATCAGAGTGGCTCCGGTTAGAGCGGAATAGCAAGAGTAGCATAGATGTCAGTCAGTCAGAGAATAAGAAACCCTGAGCTACACGGTGTTAGTCCTACAGATGCCGAGACCGCTTTAAATCCAGAACTTACATGTTGTTGCACTATTGAGTTGGCATACAGTTCTTGCCAGCGAGGATGTACTGGTTTTAAGTCAGAGAATAAACACAAACAGATGATTACATTGATTTAAAAACAAACGCTACATAGAGTGAAAGATAGTTGGTGCCATGGCAAGAAGCAACTGTCAGTTCCAACTTTGATTGCATACAGTTAAAACAGTAAAAGCATGATGTTATATCCCTGAACGTCTCTCTTTAAGTGGTAGGATATAACAAAATCTGTCTGATGGAGAGAAGCACAGAATTGAGTCACCAGTGTTTCTACTACAATTGGACTACTAATAGAACATATCTGGTTAGACTCTGAAAGCTACAATTGGCAATTTGAATCTGTTATGTGTTGTCTACAGTAGCACATAGCCAAAGTGGTGGACATGCTGTCAGTGATGAAGAATACAAGATTGAGGGGGGACACGTATCGATTTTTATCATGATGGCTACATTAGCAATGTAGAACACCTGACATGATCTGAATAACCCGTCTAAATGGACATCTACCTGAAAACCACAGAAGCCGTAAAGACCTCATGTATGCACCCCTCAACTAAGTTATCCAAAATAATGGCACGAGAATGAGTCAGAGCCTAAAAGCAGGGGGGGGGGGGGGGGGGGGGGGTTGTAGAGTAATGTATGCTTCCTGAGACGTATTGAAATACGGTGAAAATAGTAGACTACGAACAGAAAACACCACAAACATGGCAGGGAGAAAGAGTAATACAGTTACAGTGGTTTGTAGACATTCGAGTTTAAAATCAAAAGGGGGTTTCAAACAACCGACACCAGCGTCACACTTTTACATAGAGGCTCAAAAACAAAAAAAGGCATGCGTTTTTAATATTATGTGGACACCGCAAACCTAAAAATGGAAGTGCTTTAAAAATATTTTTCCTCAAATATTTTCATATTTTCAGGGATGTTTAAAAAGTTCAAAACATTTTGGTAAAAACAACAATGCTCACAGTCACATTTGAATAGCAGGGGCAACATAGAAAATACACAAAAAAATACACAAACAGAAATGAAGAAGGCAGAAACACTTGTTTGTGAATGGCCATTTTGTTGGCATACTCCATTATTTGAAAAAGCTTCAATACCAAACATGTCATCTGAATGTCAATGTCCTGTAGTGGTTTTAGTGTTACAAAGGAAAACATATTTATTTGTAGGATGTACAACTGAGGTATACCTTGTTGAGAGACTCAAGAGGTTGATGGTTATTTGTATAGAAATGCTGTGAGGCAGGTCCGGATAAATAACCTTGATTACGCTGTTCTCTCTCTCTCTCTCTCTCTCTCTGTCTCTCTCAAGCAGCGAAACACAGACATTCAGAAGCTGTTTCTTATTGGCATTACAGTAGTCATTCTGAGAAACACAAACAGAAAATGTGTTTAAAAACCAAGTTGCCCTTTTTTTTCTGCTGAAATGAAGTTAACTGTGTGTGTGTGTGTCTCGATTCTTCTTCTCTCCTGTTCCGCCTTTTCTTAGAAAAAAAACTGAAGTCAGTCCAGGAAGTACATTTTCCTTTATTTTACAAAAAAATGGTAATATCAACCAAAAGGTCAACTTTAAAATGACTTTGTCCATTGTCAAGGTGCTGGACAAAAATATTTGTTCAGTGAGGGGTCTAGATGATTGATTGTCCCCACCCCCCATCATGCCCTCCCATTTTAAAGGACCTGGGCATGAGCAAGTCTTTAGGTACACATGTAGCTAAATGCAATAGGAACCAGTTTAAAACTGGTCATTCTCCATGAACCCAGGTCCACTAAATGATTTTGGCGCCACTTTGGGTATAATCCCAGAGTTAGCAACAAACGTTGGAAAGAGTCCTGACCTTCTGCTTAGGAAGGCGAGTCTCTCTGGGTTCTGTTCTCCTGTTCATACGCCTAGTCATAGGCTGGATTCTTTGGGGGGGTAGTCCACGTTGGTCACCATGGTGACGACTGTGACGATCTCCTCGGGCGCGGTGATGTTGTTGAGGCGCTGCATCTGCACCATGCGCTCCTCCACACACCCTGCCGACAGGCGCGCCTCCGCCTCGTGGTCCCAGCACTCCTCGATGGTCTCACACAGCATGGTCAGACCCTGGGAGGGACAGAACACACACACACACGGTTACCCTCGGCGACACAAGGGCACAATGACACACATGGAGCGAGGCCCGTGGTGCGTCATGGTGGACAGAGAGAGACCAGACACCATTAAGTTAACTAATCTACTGTTACAGATCCACAAGAGAGGAAACAGATCTGGTAGGAGACACTGAGAAACTGTGAGGAGGAGGCCACTCGCGTTAGGATGCTCTGCAGACAGTAGAGATTCAGACAAACCATCTTAGCTAACCATAGTCAAGACATAAACAGATGAGGTAAACAGTGCCCTGGGTCATGGTAAAAATGTGCTTAACAAATCACATAATAAGGTGCATGGACATACTCTGTGAGCAAAAACAGTGTTTAACATGATTTCTGAATGACTACCTCATCTCTGTACCCAACATATATAATTATCTGTAAGGTCCCTCAGTTGAGCAGTGAATTTAAACACAGATTCAACCACAAAGACCAGAGGTTTTTCAATTCCTCGCAAAGGGAAGGTTGGTAGATGGGTAAAAAAAAGCAGACTTTGAGCATGGTGAAGTTATTAATTACACTTTGGATGGTGTATCAATACACCCAGTCACTAAAAATATACAGGTGTCCTTCCTAAATCAGTTACCGGAGGGGAAGGAAACCGCTCCGGGATTTCACCATGAGGCCCGCAAAACACCATTCTCAACGGTGACTCCTGGATGCTTGCCTTCTAGGCACAGTTGAAATGAAAAGCCATATCTCAGACTGGCCAATAAAAATAACATTTTAAGATGGGCAAAAGAACATAGACACTGGACAGAGGAACTCTGCCTAGAAGGCCAGCATCTCAGAGTCGCCTCTTCACTGTTGACGTTGAGACTGGTGTTTTGCGGGTACTATTTAATGAAGCTGCCAGTTGAGGACTTGAGGCATCTGTTTCTCAAACTAGACAATCTAATGTACTTGTCCTCTTGCTCAGTTGTGCACAGGGGCCTCCCACTCCTCTTTCTATTCTGGTTAGAGCCAGTTTGCCCTCTTCTGTGAAGGGAGTAGTACACAGCGTTGTACGAGATCTTCAGGTTCTTGGCAATTTCTTGCATGGAATAGCCTTCATTTCTCAGAACAAGAATAGAGAAGCGAGTTTCAGAAGAAAGTTATTTGTTTCTTATTTTTAGCCTGTAATTGGACCCACAAATGCTGATGCTCCAGATATTCAACTAGTTTTTTTTATCAGCACAACAGTTTTCAGCTGTGCTAACATAATTGCAAAAGGGTTTAATAATCTACCGTTTCCAGCTACAATAGTCATTTACAACATTAACAATGTCTACACTGTACTTCTGATCAATTTGATGTTATTTTAATGGACAAAAAAAAAAATATATATATATTTCAAAAACAGGGACATTTCTAAGTGACCCCAAACTTTTGAACGGTAGTGTATATTAGTGTTTTATTATTCATAAATCTTTGACAAATGTTCAAATTTTTCTTCCACTTTGACAGAGTACTGTGTAAATGGTTGACAATAAACATTTTTTTTTTTTTGTATTTTTTTTTTTTACAATTAAATCAATTTTAATCCCACTTTGTAACACAACAAAGGGGTGTGAATACTTTCTGAAGGCACTGTCCTCCATCTCCTTACTGTTGGCATGACAATGGGTTTTTGGTCATTTGTGGTAGTCACCCTTCAGTCAGGTCACAATGGTTGATTGGTTAAGATACATGGTGTATATGTTCTACTCACAGTGTGTTTCTGCCAGCACTCCCTGAGCGTGGGCCTCATCTTTTTGTGAACTACAACATCCTGCATGTCCTCCAGGGATGGGTGCTGGCCAATCTCCTCCTCAAACGGCAGCATGTACTCATCCACTGGGCCTGAAATAACACACAGCAGACTGTTACCTCAACACCACAGTGATCCATTCCAACAAAGAAAAAACCTTCACAAAATGCAATCAATATACCAATCATTACTTTCAGCTAATAAAGAAAATAAAACAGTGGTCTAAACACAATCAGTGATCTCTGAGTTTTTTCCCCCAAGGTATTCAGAGCTGATGCTTTGTGTTGTCTAACAGCTCTTGACCAGTGGAGGTCTCCCTCTGGGCCGTGAGTTGCTCTGACCAGGCTCTAACCCAGAGTTGCCCTCCAGTGATAACCAGAGGTCATGCAGGGCGTTCCACATGCTGACCCCCGACACAACAACCCGGGTTAGGCCTGGTCAATACGGCTCCATGGAACCAGACAGACAGAATCCAGACAGAATTCCCTGGATAGACACCAGGACTATGGTAGTGCAGGAAAGGACACCCCCCACCCCTCCTGGAGAGATACTGTGTATGCTGGCTTCTGCTCCAGCCCTACACCTGATTTAGCTAATCAAGGTTCCGAGTAAAGCTGGAACACAATCCTGCGGTAGGGTAGCTCTCCAGAGAGTATGCTAGGAAGACAGGAAGAGGGTTGGCCACTCCTACTCTGCGTGGGCCACCCCTACTCTGCGTGGGCCACCTCTGCTCTGCGTGGGCCACCCCTACTCTGCGTGGGCCACCCCTACTCTGCGTGGGCCACCCCTACTCTGCGTGGGCCACCCCTACTCTGCGTGGGCCACCCCTATTCTGCGTGGGCCACCCCTGCTCTGCGTGGGCCACCCCTGCTCTGCGTGGGCCACCTCTGCTCTGCGTGGGCCACCTCTGCTCTGCGTGGGCCACCTCTGCTCTGCGTGGGCCACCTCTGCTCTGCGTGGGCCACCTCTGCTCTGCGTGGGCCACCTCTGCTCTGCGTGGGCCACCTCTACTCTGCGTGGGCCACCTCTACTCTGCCTGGGCCACCTCTACTCTGCGTGGGCCACCGCTACTCTGCGTGGGCCACCCCTATTCTGCGTGGGCCACCCCTGCTCTGCGTGGGCCACCTCTGCTCTGCGTGGGCCACCCCTACTCTGCGTGGGCCACCCCTACTCTGCGTGGGCCACCCCTACTCTGCGTGGGCCACCCCTACTCTGCGTGGGCCACCCCTACTCTGCGTGGGCCACCCCTACTCTGCGTGGGCCACCCCTACTCTGCGTGGGCCACCCCTACTCTGCGTGGGCCACCCCTACTCTGCGTGGGCCACCCCTACTCTGCGTGGGCCACCACCACTCTGCGTGGGCCACCACCACTCTGCGTGGGCCACTCCTACTCTATGGTCCTTCCAGGGAGTGTGTTCTTACCGTCAGCAGCCTTGCAGCGTGCGGCCAGTTCCCACAGCACCAGTCCCAGGGCATACATGTCTATCCTCAGGAACGAGTCCCGCTGGAAGTTGATGGCCCCCTCCAGCACCTCAGGGGCCATGTACCTCCGGGTGCCCACCTGGAATGAACAGACGCACGCACACACACACACACACAGGTTAGAGATCAGTCTCAATCGGTGGTCCTGCCTGTTTTGGATAATTTACATGCAATTGTCTCAATCTGACATTAGGGAATACAGAGTTCCGCTTGTGCTGAACAGATTAACGATGTTGATGTTTTTTTTTTCTTTGTAACATGAACGTCGAGGTATGCTGACGTTTTTACAGTCATGTAGAACATCATGGAGTCTGGACTACACCTTCCACAACCATTCCTCCAATCACTCATCACTCACCTGTCCATGCGTGTCCCCAGCGGATCTCCCAGCCTCAAACCTCTGGGCCAGGCCAAAGTCAGCGATGCAGGCCGTCAGGTTGGACTTCAGAAGGATATTCTTACTCTTGATATCCCTGTGGATTACAGCAGAACAGAAACACACCAATGAGACAACAGACAGCGTGGGAAAGGAAAGATACCCATCATTTAACAGGATGAATGTTGTGTACTTTGACCTGTTCACCGGATGTGCTAACTGTCCCACACCTGCTGTTTTCAACTCTCTAGAAACAGCAGGAGCGGTAGAGATACTCTGAATGATCGGCTATGAAAAGCCAACTGACATTAACTCTTGTGGTGCTAACCTGTTGCACCCTCGACAACTACTGTGATTATTATTATTTGACCATGCTGGTCATTTATGAACATTTGAACATCTTGGCCATGTTCTGTTATAATCTCCACCCGGCACAGCCAGAAGAGGACTGGCCACCCCTCATAGCCTGGTTCCTCTCTAGGTTTCTTCCTAGGTTTTGGCCTTTCATGGGAGTTTTTCCTAGCCACCGTGCTTCTACACCTGCATTGCTTGCCGTTTGGGGTTTTAGGCTGGGTTTCTGTACAGCACTTTGAGATATCAGCTGATGTAAGAAGGGCTATATAAATACATTTGACTTGATTTACTTTCTGGAAGCAGAGTTAGATTTTTTGGGGGGGGTAAGTGAAGGAAGGCAGTGGATTGAAAAGAACATTGTAGAATAGGTCTTTAATGGCAGTGTAATGATAGAGGAACACAAACAGAGATAGATGACCAGGGAGGATGGGAGAGCAGGGAGCTGACCTGTGGGCGATGGCTGGCTTGTGTCCGTCCTTCAGACCAGGGATGTCTTCATGGAGGTAGGCCAGGCCTCGAGCCGTGGTCTGGGCTATGTGGCACAGCTCGCTCCACGACAACACGTTGGCCTTCAAATAGTCTGTCAACGAGCCCTGGAAATGGAGGCAGACAACCAGTTAATATAACAGCACCTATCAAATGTGGCTCACCTTGAAGTCAACATGCCACCATACCATCTGACATAATGCCAGCTGATTGTTCTACCTCTAACCACTAGAGGGCAGATATATTCAACACAGATAAAGACCATTCTAGTGTTTTCTGAAAAATAGGAAGAAACAGCTCTATCTAAAGGTTGTCTAGTTAATAAATACTGGACCAGTGTTGCTACACAGACTTGCATTTTCACAACGACGCTTGATGTCTTGGGATAAATGTTAAATTCTAGCATGACAACGTTGAATGAGTTGTGATTTAATTTGCTTTGTTTGTGCTGTGATCTTCTGACCAGCAGGGGGGGCTGTACCTTCTCGTGGTAGGCTGTGATCAGCCACAGCTCTATGTCCATGTTGTTTCCCCTCTTCTCTGCTCCCAGGAAGTGGAGCAGGTTCTCATGCCTCATCCCGCTCAGGTTGTAGATCTCATACTCGTTCTGCCATGACTGCTTGTCCTGAGGACGCCAAACACACAGAAAACTATTCAAGATGTACAATATCAACTGAGAATGAGTTTTGGATTCCTATTAGACATGAAAAGAAAAAAGAAAAAATATGATTGTTATTTAAAAATAGCATAATAATGTATGTTAGGTCATGTCAGTTGGTGCTCAGTGGTCAATCAAGGCCACTGTGGGCTTAGTGATTGGCCTCTAAAGTAGGGGGCTGGTCAGCCCAGGAGGATTACCTAGGGCCTGGAGCTTTAAGACTGATGACGCTCTCTTCTCCCTTCCAAAGAAGCAGAGAAAGCCTCCACACAGCCCTCTGTCCTGCTACTAGTGGTGGTTAGTGGTTACATTACTGTACCTGAATGGGGAATATTTTGACAGCCACGTAATCGTTGAGCAACTGAGCCTTCCACACGCAGCCGAAGCGCCCCCTGGCTTTGATCTCAATCAACTGCAGTGGCTTCTGTCCCAGGATGGGGGAGGGAGGCATGGGCCCCGGGTCCTGCAGAGGAGAAGAGAGAGAAACACACATCAAATTCACTGTTTGTTACACAGACACCAAGCATTAAATGGGACTGCAGTACATTGAAGTAGGATCCAAAATGGCTTCCATGTTGCAGGGCCAATGGTTGGGCTAGGAGGAAAAGAGAAACTTTTAACCAGCTGCTGGGCTGGGTGCTATGAAGGTTTGACAGAAGGGGCTTATGGGGGCTAGGGAAGTGATGAGCATGTTAAACTTAAATCACCAACCCGTCTCCTCTCGGGACTACTGGATGAGGCCTGACCTACTTACCGTAGAGTAGCATGGAGGGACTGACTGACTGCTGCAGCACACCTGGTCTGGAGGGATATCTATACCCGATTTACACTATAGGGCCAACCAGAACCATTCTGTTCTTTCCGGCTCGGCTTGGCCCAGGAGTTTACATTGCCTACTCTGAGCTGAGACCGCCACTTTTGACTGGTACTGTATACTGTAGGTACGGCTCTGATCTGCACTGGAGTCATGTAAAAGCATATGCTCTGTTCTAACTATAGATCATGTTTTATGGGCATGTCCATCATAGCTCCAAACAGTAATAAAAACAGACCTTTGCCTCGATACCATCAAGGAAGAGAACTACAGGATACCATCAAGGAAGAGAACTACAGGATACCATCAAGGAAGAGAACTACAGGATACCATCAAGGAAGAGAACTACAGGATACCATCGAGGAAGAGAACTACAGGATACCATCAAGGAAGAGAACTACAGGATACCATCAAGGAAGAGAACTACAGGATACCATCAAGGAAGAGAACTACAGGATACCATCGAGGAAGAGAACTACAGGATACCATCGAGGAAGAGAACTACAGGATACCATCAAGGAAGAGAACTACAGGATACCATCAAGGAAGAGAACTACAGGATACCATCAAGGAAGAGAACTACAGGATACCATCAAGGAAGAGAACTACAGGATACCATCAAGGAAGAGAACTACAGGATACCATCAAGGAAGAGAACTACAGGATACCATCAAGGAAGAGAACTACAGGATACCATCAAGGAAGAGAACTACAGGATACCATCAAGGAAGAGAACTACAGGATACCATCAAGGAAGAGAACTACAGGATACCATCAAGGAAGAGAACTACAGGATACCATCAAGGAAGAGAACTACAGGATACCATCAAGGAAGAGAACTACAGGATACCATCGAGGAAGAGAACTACAGGATACCATCAAGGAAGAGAACTATAGGATACCATCAAGGAAGAGAACTACAGGATACCATCAAGGAAGAGAACTACAGGATACCATCAAGGAAGAGAACTACAGGATACCATCAAGGAAGAGAACTACAAAGGCAGGATGATGCTGATGATGACAGACTGATTAAGAGGTGTTCTGGTCGCCGTAGTGACGGACCATGACCATTCTGTGTCTACAGACTGTTACAGGTCTATACAGATGTCCGATCTTAATTTAAACCAATTTTCTACGGCAGGAAAATATTTATGCAGCAACAGGGAATGTGAATTATTATGTGGATTATAATTCATGGACCATTTTTGTAGGGGTTGATACATTTTTCTTTACGACAAATTAAGTCTGAAATTTCAAAAGCGGAAATTACAAACTTTTGAAGCGTTTTTAAAACTCAAATACACTACAAGTTTGCGTTTCCTGGCTGCTTGCCTGCTTCAATGAGGGCCACTATTGGTCCTCTAATGGATTAGTTGAATAGCAGGGAAGGTAACCTCTTTAATGTCAGAGAATGTTTATCTTTCCCCATAGGTTGTACACATAATGGCCTGCATGCGTACAGCCAGAACAGGAAGGGAAGAATAGACAGATTAATGATAGCCAAGGAGGAACAGGAAGGAGGGAGTGGGAATGAAACCAAGTGAAAGAGGGCAGCATATAGGGCAGGATATATAGCCTGGGCCTAAAGCCTGCAGTCCAGACCTAGCCGCAGCCACACCCTGCACCTCTAGCTGTCTTCACAGTGTTCAAGGTCATGTTTACGTTGCCATTCTCTCAAGTGATCAATCATAGCACAGGCACTTGTAAAAATGAAAACAATGTCATTTTTATGGTCCAGCTGTCCCTGTAGGCTAGGACCGGGCTGAGAGGCCTAACATTTATCATCTGTGTGACACATTCTTTTGTCTTCAACAGGAGAATCAATATTGATGTTTGCAAGCTACTGCGAACGGTTATTCTTGTACTGACTTAGCTATACTGCAAACCAGCAGGCACTGGGTCGCTTCTGTTCAAAATGGTTATTACATTTAAGTAGCCTATAACTGTTGGTGTGTGTGTGTGTGTGGTTAGCCACCATTCTCCCACCCCACATTGATATAAGACACCATATCGATCATTTCACCATCACGTTCTTTGGCTGCATTCCTAGCATGCTCAGACTCTTGCATTCCAACCAATAAGGCAACGGTCCATGCACTTCCCTCCTGCTGCTGAATCCCAAACAGGACAGTGGATTTAGCGTATATCCGTGCACATCAAAAAATGAAAATAACAGCGCGCAGTTTCAAACTCATATAGACATGAATGGTGCATCTGAGGTGGTGGGAGTCTCAAGCTTGAGGGATATGATAAATCATATTCACAAGAGATGCAGAAACTGTGAACAGATCGTAACCAACTGCTGAATGAGAGAGACTTCTCTTACCTCTATCATAATATGAAAGGCGTGCTAGTTAAGGAAAGAGGTGGAAAGAAAACAACATTTCCAGCATGAGAGACAAAACAAATGGCAGCTGAGCTGATGACCTGTGGCCAGAGGATATGTTAACACTACTTCTGACCTAGGATCAGGGACACCATGGGTCTGTCCTGAAAGGTCTGTCCTGAGAGGTCTGTCCTGAGAGGTCTGTCCTGAGAGGTCTGTCCTGAGAGGTCTGTCCTGAGAGGTCTGTCCTGAGAGGTCTGTCCTGAGAGGTCTGTCCTGAGAGGCAAGTGTGGCTTCAACGGACCTCAACAACAAGAATGGGCCATTGTTACACAGCAACATCTGGAAGGAATAACCAGTCAACTGTGAGTTCCCCTGCTCACCTGCAGCCACGTTTTCATGTCACGACAACATCTGACAGTCTATTAGCCTGTCCTGTCCTGTCTTGCCCTGTCCTGCCCTATCTTGTCCTGCCCTGCTCTGTCCTGCCCTGCCCTGTCCTGCTCTGCTCTGTCCTGCTCTGCCCTGCTCTGTCCTGCCCTGTCCTGCTCTGTCCTGCCCTGTCCTGCCCTGTCCTGCCCTGTCCTGCTCTGCTCTGCTCTACTCTGTCCTGCTCTGCCCTGCCCTGTCCTGTCCTGCTCTGCTCTGCTCTGTCCTGCCCTGTCCTGCTCTGTCCTGCCCTGTCCTGCTCTGCTCTGCCCTGTCCTGCTCTGCCCTGTCCTGTCCTGCTCTGCCCTGCTCTGTCCTGCTCTGCCCTGTCCTGTCCTGCTCTGCCCTGTCCTGTCCTGCTCTGCCCTGCCCTGCTCTGTCCTGCCCTGTCCTGCTCTGCCCTGTCCTGCCCTGCCCTGTCCTGCTCTGCCCTGTCCTGCTCTGCCCTGTCCTGCTCTGCCCTGTCCTGTCCTGCCCTGTCCTGCTCTGCTCTGTCCTGCCCTGCTCTGTCCTGCCCTGTCCTGCTCTGTCCTGCTCTGTCCTGCTCTGCCCTGTCCTGCTCTGCTCTGTCCTGTCCTGCTCTGTCCTGCCCTGCTCTGTCCTGCCCTGCTCTGTCCTGCCCTGTCCTGTCCTGCTCTGCTGTCCTGCTCTGCCCTGCTCTGTCCTGCCCTGCTCTGTCCTGCCCTGTCCTGCTCTGCCCTGCCCTGTCCTGCCCTGTCCTGCTCTGTCCTGCCCTGCTCTGTCCTGCCCTGTCCTGCTCTGCCCTGTCCTGCTCTGTCCTGCCCTGCTCTGCTCTGCCCTGTCCTTCCCTGCCTGAGAAAGCTCTCTCTTTCTCCCAGAACTGACTCTGACTCTGACTCTAAACCCTGTTACAATACAATCCTATTGAATCTCCAGCCAATTCATTCCTGTTTCCACCATTCACACACCGCTGACCGATGACGCAATAGGGCGAAGGGAGTGACTAACAAAACTCCTGGGCAAATCCTAACTAGTAATGGTGTGTGACACAATGGCAGTATGTTAAGTGTGTGTGAGGAGAGAGGCTGCAGTCCGCCTGCTAACACCAGGTTTTCAAGCACAGCTCTGTGTGTATATTATAGTGTGTTCAGCCTGAGGACACTGTAAAAATGACAAGCTGACTGGAAGCATTTCAGCGGCTGCCAACAATTCCCTCAGAATTTAGCAATGGCTGTTACAGAGTGTGATTACGCTTCTGGTCCCTTCCCTCCCGACACACCGTCAAGCAAGTACACACAGTTTCTACACACGCACGCATACACACACACGCAGCTACATGCTACTGTAACATGTACAATTATTTGAGTGAGTGTGTGTGACTCAGAGTGAGCAAGTGATTCGTGTGTGTGAGTACAGATGTGTGTGAGTACAGATGTGTAAGAGTACAGATGTCTGTGAGTACAGATGTCTGTGAGTACAGATGTGTAAGAGTACAGATGTGTAAGAGTACAGATGTGTAAGAGTACAGATGTGTAAGAGTACAGATGTGTAAGAGTACAGATGTCTGTGAGTACAGATGTCTGTGAGTACAGATGTCTGTGAAAGCCAGAGCCTGCTGAAGTAAGCAAGCCCATGAGAATGTCAGAGAGTCCAGAATGTAGTAGAAACAAGAGTATAAAATGAAATCCCAGGCAGCGGTAACACCTGCGCCTGTGAAATAAAGCTGACCAAGGACTTAGAAGGACCCAGGTGACAGTAAGCAGAGTACGCCAAGACAGGTGCACTTTGTGTTGATTTGTCTGTCATTTCAGTGAGCCGTTGGTAGTGGAGGGAAAGGAAGGGTTGTAGCAGTGAAGCTGTATGACCTGTAGGCAGTGAGTGAGGAGAGACATTAAGGATGGTTAAAAGGCTGTGTGCCCTTTGTCTCTCTCCCTCCCTCTCTCTCTTTCCATCCCTCGCTCCATTTCTCCCTCTCTCTCTTTACCTCCCTTGCTCTCTCGCTCTCTCTCTCTCTTTCCCGTCCTCCCTCCCTCCCTCGCTCTCTGCTGAAGGACATGCTTACTCAAAAGGTGCCTTTATAAGGCTGATGAATAATGAACTCCACTCCACCCCCCTCCCCTATACCGTCTTCTCCTCTCCACTCCACCCTCCTCCCCTATACCGTCTTCTCCTCTCCACTCCACCCCCCTCCCCTATACCGTCTTCTCCTCTCCACTCCACCCCCTTCTATCCTCTTCTACTCTCCTCTCCCCCCCCCCCCTCTTTCCCCTCCTCTCCTCTCTTCCCCCTCTCTCCCGTCTTCTCCTCTTCCCCTGTGTGATAAATGGTAATATATGGTACCACAGTGTAAATGCATACCTTGACTTGTTTGGGAAGAATGGGTAGAATGAAAAGCACTTAATGTGCAGTAGCATATATTATATACTAGCATGACTCTGGAAAGCCTGTGCTATACATCAAGCAGCTGGCTGTAGATGGTCCAGCAGATAACAGCAGCTTCTGGAGATAAGGGGTCGGCAATAGTGATGGGGGAAAAAAATGGAGATCCATATCGGATTATATTATTTTTGACAATATATCGTATCGTTTCGACAATGTCGCAATATTATTTTTGTGCTAGCTGGCTGTAACTGCACCAAAACTCCAGTTTTTTCCTTCATAGTTCGTTCTCCATCTTCTTTTTAAATAGGGAGCAAATTAGTTTTCAGCACTTTTATTTCCATGACTGTTAGAAACTGGTTTTCTCATGGCTCACTCTTGTCCCTCTGCAGCAGCCATATGGTGAGCAACGCTGATAATCCCAATACATATCTAATCGGCACCTAAGTATCGTGATAATATCGTATCTTGAGGTCCCTGGCAATTCCCAGCCCTAGTCAGCAAAAGGCGGCCCGCAAGTGATTTTGTTCGGCTTTGTTTTACCAAAGTCAGTTTTGGTAAAAAAAACAAATCACCTGGAATTCATAAAAAAATGTGATTAATTTAGGAAATCTGTTCCCCAAGTATTCCCACGAAAAAAAAAAAATATATGTAATCAAGGTATGAAATGATTGTCATTTTCAAATACAATCTCTTTTTGAGCTTAGCTGTGGTCAATTTGCAATGTACAAACTATTATAATTACGTTCTGGCCCCCCGACCATCCGCTCCGCGGCTGAATCTAGTTGCTAGCCCTGCTGTAGATGGTCCAGTAGATAACTGCAGATGAAGAAAACACTGCTGAAACATGGTGGTGGCTAGGTAGCATTAACACTAGAACCGCTAAAGCAGTCATTTTGACTGCTCATTATTTTATTTCTCTGCCATTTTTTAAGTCATGCCCCCCTCCGTCCTTGACTTTTCTTAACGTCTATATAACACACTGTCGTTGTCCGAATCTTAATATCAAACAGAACTGGAGTTATAACTAGTTTTAGGAGGGCATGTCATTTAAATGGTTTCCCCTGTTGCCTCGCCTTCTCTCGACAGTAGGGCCTGCTCCGCTCTTTCTCCCGACAGTAGGGCCTGCTCCTCTCCTTCTTCAGACAGTTGGGCCTGCTCTGCTCTTTCTCCCGACAGTAGGGCCTGCTCCGCTCTTTCTCCCGACAGTAGGGCCTGCTCCGCTCTTTCTCTCGACAGTAGGGCCTGCTCCGCTCTTTCTCCCGACAGTAGGGCCTGCTCCTATCCTTCTTCAGACAGTAGGGCCTGCTCCTCTCCTTCTTCAGACAGTAGGGCCTGCTCCTCTCCTTCTTCAGACAGTAGGGCCTGCTCCTCTCCTTCTTCAGACAGTAGGGCCTGCTCCTCTCCTTCTTCAGACAGTAGGGCCTGCTCCTCTCCTTCTCCAGACAGTAGGGCCTGCTCCTCTCCTTCTTCAGACAGTAGGGCCTGCTCCTCTCCTTCTTCAGACAGTAGGGCCTGCTCCTCTCCTTCTTCAGACAGTAGGGCCTGCTCCTCTCCTTCTTCAGACAGTAGGGCCTGCTCCTCTCCTTCTCCAGACAGTAGGGCCTGCTCCTCTCCTTCTTCAGACAGTAGGGCCTGCTCCTCTCCTTCTTCAGACAGTAGGGCCTTGCTCCCAAGGATAAACCAGACTTGTGGAGGTCTACATTTTGTTTCTTCTGAGGTCTTGGCTGATTTCTTTGAATTTTACCATGATGTCAAGCAAAGAGGCACTGAGTTTGAAGGTAGGCCTTGAAATACATCCACAGGTACACCTCCAATTGACTCAAATGATGTAAATTAGCCTATCAGAAGCTTCTAAAGCCATGACATCATTTTCTGGAATTTTCCAAGCTGTTTAAAGGCACAGTCAACTTAGTGTATGTAAACTTCTGACCCGCTGAAATTGTGATACAGTGAATTATAAGTGAAATAATCTGTCTGTAAACAATTGTTTGAAAAATTACTTGTGTCATGCACAAAGTAGATGTCCTAACCGACTTGCCAAAACTATAGTTTGTTAACAAGAAATTTGTGGAGTGGTTGAAAAACGAGTTTTAATGACTTCAACCTAAGTGTATGTAAACTTCCGACTTCAACTGTAATTACCAATTGTGAATTAAGAATAGGACGGGCCATTATATTGTATTGATACACTGTAATTCTAATCTGTAAATGGTATGTACCCTATAACAGTCCACTGAATCCAAGCAGTCTTATCAGTCTACTCTGACCTACTTGGAGTAGGGTACACAGTGAGAGCGTGCATAATTGTACATGCTGAATGGCTTTCAAAATCTGCGAAAATACCCACATCGGCAGCAGGTGAGCAAGTTTCGGGAATGTGGTGATGAGGCTTGTGGAACCTTACATTGGCAAGGGGACAAATGTCACAGTGGACAATTTCTTCACTTCATCATCATCATTAGCGAATAAGTTGCTTGCAAAGAAAACAAATCTGGCTGACACCACTAACAAAGTGAATCGGGAGCTTCTCCCTCGGTGTAAAATAAGGCATCTGCACAGGCGTTGTAGTCCACAACGGTGCTGAAGAGTGACAAGATGACGGGAGAACTGGAGACTATTACGCACTACAACCAAACAAAGTTATGTCAAAGTGTGTCAAGCAAGTTAAAGGTATGACAACTGTGTCAACTGTTAGGACAAGGAATAACAGCTAAGTCAACTGTTAGGACAAGGGATAACAGCTAAGTCAACTGTTAGGACAAGGGATAACAGCTAAGTCAACTGTTAGGACAAGGGATAACAGCTAAGTCAACTGTTAGGACAAGGGATAACAGCTAAGTCAACTGTTAGGACAAGGGATAACAGCTAAGTCAACTGTTAGGACAAGGGATAACAGCTAAGTCAACTGTTAGGACAAGGGATAACAGCTAAGTCAACTGTTAGGACAAGGGAAAACAGCTAAGTCAACTGTTAGGACAAGGGAAAACAGATAAGTCAACTGTTAGGACAAGGGATAACAGCTAAGTCAACTGTTAGGACAAGGGATAACAGCTAAGTCAACTGTTAGGACAAGGGATAACAGCTAAGTCAACTGTTAGGACAAGGGAAAACAGCTAAATGAAATCCAACTGATGCCATTGCGTGATGACGCAATACACAAACACGAGCTTACAATAATTGACTATTTTTGACTGCTATCCTATCGACATATTCATTATAATGCCATTATTGCTTTTGTGCCGAATTTCACTATTCATCAAGGCCACTTGGTGCTTATAATGATTTTTCGGCAGCTGATGTTTTCATAATTTCATTGTGCATCTTGACCATGCGTCTTGGTGGTTGGGGGAATTAAAAAAATATATAGCTTTTACCGTACTCTAACACATATGCTTTCTGTCTCATAGTTGTAACAAAAGGTATTCTACAAATAAAATGTATTGAACACTTGAGTTTGTGTTTTTATGCGTTTTTGTTTTTAAATATAGCCTTGTAACATAAATGAATGAAAATGATATTGTAATATAATAAAAAAGTATTCTAAAATTACCCAAGACCTTCATAAACACAATCAAATGATTATTTTTGCGATAGTATATATGAAACGTATTCATTACACTGTTAGAATGTTGCAGTCAGCTTGAAGGGGGTTCCGTAGAGGCCCAATGGTTCTACTGTTAATGAAAATATGGCTTGTTATTGATCAAACTCAGGCATGTCTCATTGACCTGCGTGCAGCAAGCTTTTTTATAGCCATAAGGGAAGGGGGAGGAGCAGAGAGAGAAAGCGAGGGAGCAGAGAGAGCGAGAGCATGCATTATTTATCCACCCTCCCCCTCTCCTCTCCGAACGAGCAAACGCTTTCCTGTGCTTAGTGTTTTGTGGTGCGGGCGATGACAAGTGGGCGAGAACCACACACACGCACACATATATACACACACACACACACACACACACACACTTAATTGCCCTCTTCAATCCGCCTCTCATGATTATCAAGTACTGTACTTGCATAGGACGCCCATACTGAGAAAGGACCACTCATCCTAGCTAGGCCTAACCAGCCTTCCTTCTATCTGTCTCTAACAGACCCTGTTACACCGATTCATGTACAGCATGTCGACCGGTCTTCTAACTATTATAACACCAATGCAGGAGTGGACATTGGTTCTAAAATCAGCACTGATGTTATTATGTCAGAGAAGAGGGTCTCTTTGTAAAGAGAGGTCGAGTGCCCTTTGGTTCAGGAGCCTCAAAAGGGGTCGACGTGACCTCTGAATTTATAGATAATCCACACCACATGATCCACATGATTAACAGTGATAAACAGTGTTAAATAACACTAATATGTGAAAACAATATTTTGCTTGAACAACTATTTCATTTTGTCGTTATAACAAGGTTGGTAGAAACATGTGGAAATGTGTTGCAGCTCAAGTCGACTACAAAACCCACAATACAAAGCTCTCTCTCTGTGCTGGCTGACTAGCTGGTTAGCTAGCAAACGTAACAACACACAATAATACCAAAGTCAATATCAGCATGTAAAGTAGCTAGCTAGCTGTAAAAGCACCTAAACAAACTGCACTACTAATTTAGGAGCCTCTCATCGAGTTCAACTTGCAGTTCGTCTCAAGTACAGAGTACGTTGCTATAGCAACACCGGCCCTTTCCCACATTTCCCTCAGACACACAGGGCACATTGCGAGATAGTACTTGAAGGAGAAACTGAGGTGAATAATTTGGTACACGGTTTAGATTGAGCACATCTAAGCGAAATCTATACTTTGTCATGAGAATATAAACAGATGAATGTGTTCTAGACAAGTATGACCATACCATCTATTAGCTGATTTGGGGATCTTTTAAAAGAGTTAGTGTCCCCCCCCCCCCCATCTCCAGTAACAAGAACCACACGTCTGTGACCCGTTCCAACACGATTTCCTGACTTCACAGACTGACCAAAAAATGTAGATTGAACCCACTGATAGAACATCAGTACCAGTCAAAAGTTTAGACACACCTACTCATTCAAGGGTTTTTCTTTATTTGTACTATTTTATACATTGTAGAATAATAGTGAAGACATTCTCTCAACCAGCTTCATGAGGTAGTCACCTGGAATGGATTTAAATTAACCGGTGTGCCTTGTTAAAAGTGAATTTGCTTGAGCCAATCAGTTGTGTTGCGACAAGGTAGGGATGGTATACAGAAGATAGCACTATTTGGTGAAAGACCAAGTCCATATTATGGGAAGAACAGCTCAAATAAGCAAAGAGAAACGACAGTCCATCCTTACTTTAAGACATGAAGGTCAGTCAATCAGGAACAAAGTTTTCTTCAAGTGTAGTCGCAAAAAGTTACCTCTGCTGCAGAGGATAAGTTCATTAGAGTTACCAGCCACAGATATTGCAGCCCAAATAAATGCTTCACAGAGTTCAAGTAGCAGACATATGTCAACATCAACTGTTCATAGGAACAGGCCTCCATGGTCGAATTGCTGCAAAGAAACCACTATTAAAGGACACCAATAAGAAGAAGGGACTTGCTTGGGCCAAGAAACACAAGCAATGGTGGAAATCTGTCCTTTGGTCTGATGAGTCCAAATTCTAGATTTTTGGTTCCAACCACCGTATCTTTGTGAGACGCAGAGTAGGTGAACAGATGATCTCTGCATGTGTGGTTCTCACCGGGAAGCATGGAGGAGGTGTGATGGTGTGATGCTGCTTTGCTGGTGACACTGTGTGATTTATTTAGAATTCAAGGCACACTTAACCAGCATGGCTACCACAGCATTCTACCACAGCCATCCCATCTGGTTTGCGCTTAGTTTGACTGTCATGTGTTTTTCAACAGGACAATGACCCAACACACCTCCAGGCTGTGTAAGGGCTATTTGACCAAGAAGGACAGTGATGGAGTGCTGCATCAGATGACCTGGCCTCCACAATCACCCGACCTCAACCCAATTGAGATGGTTTGGGATGAGTTGTACCGCAGAGTGAAGGAAAAGCAGCCAACAAGTGCTCAGAATATGTGGGAAAAGCATTCCAGGTGAAGCTGGTTGAAAGAATGCCAAGAGTGTGCAAAGCTGTCATAAAGGCAAAAGGTGGCTACTTTTAAGAATCTAAAATATATTTTGATTTGTTTAAACCTTTTTTGGTTACTACATGATTCCATATGTGCTATTTCATAGTTGCGATGTCTTCACCATTATTCTACAATGTAGAAAATAGTAAAAATAAAGAAAAACCCTTGAATGAGTAGATGTGTCCAAACTTTTGACTGGTACTGCAGGCTTTCACCTAATTGACAGGAGTTTCATGATTTTTTTTCTGGAAGGTGGATTAGGGCATCACTTTAACTTGAGACTGTTGCTGTTCAGCTGTGGCACAACCTCAGGAACATCAGAAGGGATGCCTGCCTGCCTATGTAGAAATAGTCAATAAAGATGATAAAAGAACAGCATGGCTCCTCACATCTACTTCCCAGCTCAGACTATGTCCAACATGATACACTGGCTTGATGCCAACCTGACCATCTGCCAAAGGTGTCCGTACATTCATGCCTACCGATCAAAACTAAAGGCCATAAAGAGGGACGATAATGTTATGTTGTTATAAACTCAGCAAAAAAAGAAACGTCCTCTCACTGTCAACTGCATTTATTTTCAGCAAACTTAACATGTGTAAATATTTGTATGAACATAACAAGGTTCAACAAATGAGACAAACTGAACAAGACATGTGACTAAAATAATTGGAATAATGTGTCCCTGAACAAAGGGGGGGTCAAAATCAAAAGTAACAGTCAGTATCTGGTGTGGCACCAGCTGCATTAAGTACTCCTCCTCATGGACTGCACCAGATTTGCCAGTTCTTGCTGTGAGATGTTACCCCACTCTTCCACCAAGGCACCTGCAAGTTCCCGGACATTTCTGGGGGGAATGGCCCTAGCCCTCACCCTCCGATCCAACAGCTCCCAGATGTGCTCAATGGGATTGAGATTCGGGCTCTTCGCTGGCCATGGCAGAACACTGACATTCCAGGAAATCACACCACAGAACGAGCAGTATGGCTGGTGGCATTGTCATGCTGGAGGGTCATGTCAGGATGAGCCTGCAGGAAGGGTACCACATGAGGGAGGAGGATGTCTTCCCTGTAACACACAGCGTTGAGATTGTCTGCAATGACAACAAGCTCAGTCCGATGATGCTGTGACACACTGCCCTAGACCATGACGGACCCTCCACCTCCAAATCGATCCCGCTCCAGAGTACAGGCCTCGGTGTAACGCTCATTCCTTCGACGATAAACGTGCATCCGACCATCACTCCTGGTGAGACAAAACCGTGACTCGTCAGTGAAGAGCACTTTTTTCCAGTCCTGTCTGGTCCAGCGACGGTGGGTTTGTGCCCATGGGCAACGTTGTTGTTGGTGATGTCTGGTGAGGATCTGCCTTACAACAGGCCTACAAGTCCTCAGTCCAGTCTCTCTCAGCCTATTGCGGACAGTCTGAGCACTGATGGATTGTGCGTTCCTGGTGTAACTCGGGCAGTTCTTGTTGACATCCTGTACCTGTCCCGCAGGTGTGATGTTCGGATGTACCGATCATGTGCAGATGTTGTTACACGTGGTCTGCTACTGCGAGGACAATCAGCTGTGTACGGACATTGCAATTTATTGCCCTGGCCACATCTGCAGTCCTCATGTCTCCTTGCAGCATGCATAAGGCACGTTCACGCAGATGAGGAGGGACCCTGGGCATCTTTCTTTTGGTGTTTTTCAGAGTCAGTAGAAAGGCCTCTTTAGTGTCCTAAGTTTTCATAACTGTGACCTTAATTGCCTACCGTCTGTAAGCTGTTAGTGTCTTAACAACCGTTCCACAGGTGCATGTTCATTTATTGTTTATGGTTCATTGAACAAGCATGGGAAACAGCGTTAAAACCCTTTACAATGAAGATCTGTAAAGTTATTTGGATTTTCACAAATTATCTTTGAAAGACAGGGTCCTGAAAAAGGGACGCTCTTTTTTTGCTGAGTTTAATATAATTCCTCACCTTACTTTCAGGAATGTCTTACATTTTAAGACCAATATATCCATTCATGCTTCCGTTAGTTAAGGCAAGTGAAGACGTTCTACTACGCAAATGTTCTTAGAATTCACTTCTTTGGGTGCGCCATTTACTAAAATGGCTGCCAAACTGACAAGTATTTGAGGCCTAACTTAGCTTTGGTACAGCCAGGCTTTCAAAAGTATGTGGACACCTGCTCGTAGAACATCTCATCCCAAAATCATGGGTATTAATATGGAGTTAGACCACTCTTCTGGGAAGGCTTTCCACTAGATGTTGGAAGATTGCTGCGGAACATTGCTGCTGAAAAACAGCTTCTCTCAAGGCCATCAGACTGTTAAACAGCCATCACTAACATTGAGTGGCTGCTGCCAACATGCTGACTCAAATCTCTAGCCACTTTAATAATTAAAAATCAGATGTAATAAATGTATCACTAGTCACTTTAAACAATGCCACTTTATATAATGTTTACATACCCTACATTACTCATCTCATATGTATATACTGTACATTATTTACATCTACTGCATCTTGCCTATGCCGTTCGACCATCGTTCATCCATATATTTATATGTACATATTCTTATTCATTCCTTTACACTTGTGTGTATAAGGTAGTTGTTGTGAAATTGTTAGATTACTTGTTAGATATTACTGCATGGTCGGAACTAGAAGCACAAGCATTTCTCTACACTCGCATTAACATCTGCTAACCATGTGTATGTGACCAATATCGCAACTTCATTTTTATGCTGATGATACTGTTATTTACTGTTGTGCCTCGTCTCTTACAAAAGCTTTCCAGAACTTGCAAACTGCTTTTTATACTGTTCAACATACCTTGTGTCAATTGAAGCTTATCCTCAATACTGACAAAACTAAACTAATGGTGTTTTCTAAAACAAGAAATAGACCTGTGAACCTTTCACCTATTACTACCTGTCAGGGCAAGGAGATTGAGGTTGCAACCTCATATAAATATCTTGGAATTTTGATTGATGATGGCCTCTCTTTTAAAATGCATATTCAACAACTTACAAAAAAATTGAAGCTTATTTTAGGAATAAGGCCTGTTTTTCTTTTGAAGCCAGAAGGAGGCTAGTATCAGCTACATTTATGCCTTTACTAGACTATGGAGATATTTTATATATGAATCCTTCCGCTCAGTGTTTGAGATCAATTGACACCCTTTACCATGGCACTTTGAGATTTATTTTAAACTGCAAAACCCTTACGCACCACTGCACTTTGTATACCAGGGTTGGCTGGCCTTCTCTAGTCACTCGTAGGCTCAGTCACTGGTATACTTTTATTTACAAAGTAAACCCAAAATGGCTACCTTTTTATTTGGGCATTTTTATTGTTCAGAAATGTGGTGGGTACTCTCTTCATTCGCTGGACTTTATCCTGCTAACTGTTCCAAATGTCCGAACTGAATTTGGTAAAAGGGCTTTTATGTACTCTGCACCATCGTCTTGGAACGCCTTACAAAATACTTTTAAACTGGAAGAACTTGTCCCGATTGGTATTTTTAAATCACTGATGAATGATCTTGAGACTGATTCCCTGACATGTCAATGTTTTTAATTTGCTGTTTTGATTTTGTTTTACTCTTGTGAATTCTATGGTTTTTACTAGATTATTTGTAGTTTTTCATGTTGTTTGTCTGTAATTTTTGTAATAACTTGGTGCTGCCTATCTTGGCCAGGACGCTCTTGAAAAAGAGATTTTAAATCTCAATGAGCCTTTC
The DNA here is from genome assembly GCF_901001165.1 of Salmo trutta. Taxonomy (NCBI): domain Eukaryota; kingdom Metazoa; phylum Chordata; class Actinopteri; order Salmoniformes; family Salmonidae; genus Salmo; species Salmo trutta. The sequence continues at coordinate 10,828,284 of NC_042976.1, read as the reverse complement.
CTGGTTAAATAAAGGTTAAATAAATAAAAAATAGCATTTGATTTGATTTGGGACTTGATTCCATTCAGCCACAAGAGCATTAGTCCTGGCTCGCAGTCGGCACTCCAATTCATCCCAAAGGTGTTCGATGGAGTTGAGGTCATGGTTCTGCGAGGGCCAGTCAAGTTCTTCCACACCGACCCTCGACAAACCATTTCTCTATAGACCTCACTTTGTGCACGGGGGCATTTTCAAGCTGAAACAGGAAAGAGCCTTCCCCAAACTGTTGCCACAAAGTTGGAAGCACAGAATCATCTACAATGTAATTGTATGCTGTAGCGTTAAGATTTTGCTTCACTGGAACTCATGGGCCTAACCTGAACCATGAAAAACAGCTTGAGACCATTATTCCTCCTCCACCAAACTTTACAGTTGGCACTATGCATTGTGGCAGGTAGTGTTCTCCTGGCATCCGCCAAACCCAGATCTGTCCGTCGGACTGCCAGACGGTGAAGCGTGATTCATCACTCCAGAGAGCGTGTTTCCACTGCTCCAGACTCCAATGGTGGCGAGCTTTACACCACTCCAGCTGACGCTTGGCACTGCGAATGGTGATCTTAGGCTTGTGTGCGGATGCTCAGCCATGGAAACCCATTTCATGGGTAGTGAGTGTTGCAACCGAGGACAGACGATTTTTACGCCCTGCGCTTTCAGCACTCGGCGGTTCTGTAAGCTTATGTGGCTGAGCCGTTGTTGCTCCTAGGTGTTTCCACTTCACAATAACAGCACTTACAGTTGACCGGGGCAGCTCTAGCAGGGCAGAAATTTGACTAACTGACTTGTTGAAAAGGTGGCATCCTATGACGGTGCCACGTTTAAAAGTCACTGAGCTCTTCAGCAAGGCCATTCTACTGACAATGTTTGTCTATGGAGAGTGCATGGCTGTGTGCTAGATTTTATACACTTGTCAGCATCAGGTGTGGCTGAAATAGCCGAATCCACTAATTTGAAGGGTTGTCCACATAGTTTTGTATATATAGTGTACTTTGCGAGCCTTCATCTGACAGTGTGTGTGTGCGTGTGTGTGTGCGCGCTTGTGTGTGTGTGTGCGCGTGTGTCAGATAGGCACAGTAAATGCTCCGTCTCATCCCATCAGAGTAAGGGAGATGCGTTTCCTGAACAAGCGGCATTTCTCAGAAAATTCATCTCAGGCTCCTTCTCTAAAGCCGACTCCAAACTCTCAGCCAACCAATAGCACAAGCTCAAGTACAGTAACCATATACAACCCATAGCTACTGATCTGTCTTATACAGCAGTACTTCTCTCACAGTATGCCGTGATGGAGGAAAAGTTTATGAACAAAGCAGGCCACAGTAAAAACAAAGAGGTGTTGCGTCTACAGTGGCATATCTGCAGCCTCGGTACTAGTCTCTTTACATAATACACTCCCTGTACTCCATCCACTGAGGTGACTCCATGTCATGTGCCAAAGAGACTGGCCTTTCTGCCATCTTCAAATATGAACATTCTATCATTAATGGGCTCGAGGAGAACAGAGGGTTTGATCCTGATTCGATCACCCTCACAGCTATCCTCCAATCACAACGATTATGCAAATATTGGAACTCTATCTGTTTTTTTCTCCACAGAACATGTTGGTATCTGGTTGCTATGCAATTGTTTTTTGTTTGTCCAGAAGAAACAGTCTGTCAAAAGTTGTCAAAAGTTGCTTGCTCACATCTAAATTCTAAAACTAAACATACTGCAATACCAACCACAAAACATCTTGGTTTTAAGCCTCAAAATACAACAACTTGCCTAGCTAACAGCTAAATGTTTGTTTTTGACTTTGTTATAAATTCTAATTTTAGAATTTCCTTGCCCCCCAGCAACCAAATCGAACGCTCTGCACCTTATTGTGACTTTTTATTGGTAACGACCTATAAAACGTCACAATACGTTCGATTTGGCTGCACTTGAAGAGCATAGTCAGAACCACACATTTCTGATTATTCTATGCAAAACAATTGCGGACATTTAGCTCTATCATCATAGTTATACAGCAAGTAACTGCATGCTTTTCATGATCAGTAAATACCAGCCTAACAATATTTAAGAAATAAGGCACAGGGGTGTGTGGTATATGGCCAATATTCCACAGCTAAGGGCTGTTCATAATCACAACGCAAAGCACGACGCAACCCCCAAGGTGCCTTATTGCTATTATGAACTGGTCACCAACATAATTAGAGCAGTAAAAATACATGTTTTGTCATACCCGTGGTATACGGTCTGATATAACACGGCTGTCAGCCAATCAGCATTCAGGACTCGAACCACCCAGTTTATAACTCTCATTATACCATGGCATTGTTGAATATTTGTTTTGTCTTAAAGGGCATTTTAGAGCGTGCATTCTTTCCCTATAATGCACAGAATATCAGCACGGTATAATTCAACGGCTGTAGCTAGTTGACTCTTACATGTTCTATGTTGGAGCTGACTTTGAAAGCAAAATTCGAATAGATCCAAACTAGGACTGATGGTTTGGTTAGCTAAACTAGCAAGTCGGTTTGTTTGGTTACCACGGCAACTACTGTATCTATCTAGTAAACTTGCTAGCTACTTCAGTGGATGTTGAAGTACCGGCAAATGAACACATTTCTAGCTGTAAATGTGTTAAATTACAACCTATAAAACGTCACAATACGGTGCAGAGCATTCGATTTGGCTGCTGGGGGCCAAGAAGACCCCAAGCTCCGCTAAAAACATTGACAACTACGTGCCGTTTTCAAGGGGGTTGTTAAATAAATGTTAACTATTTGGTTTTAATATCATCACCTCTTGAAGAGCGTAGTCAAAATGAAACATTTCTGATCATTCCACTTTTAGCTCTATCATCAGAGTTATACAGCAAGTAACCACATGCTTTGCATGGTCAGTAAACTGATGATGCAATTTCAGAAACGTGACAGTAGCCTATCCATTTGGCATGTAGCTAGCTAGTTAGCTAGCTAAGCAAACATGTATTACTTGCTTGCTTAATTAGAGATTAGGTTTTTGGAAAGAGCTTGACATCGGTAAATCCTCATCCTGGTAAAGTTGTGAGTCAGACTACTGTCATCACCACTATAGATGACAAGCAAATATAGCCATCTAGTTTATCCCGCAAAAGTTAGCTTAGTAACTAGCCATATTGATGTGATCTGTTGTTAGCTAGCTAGCCAATTTGACGTGATCCATCAATCATGTCTTTCAGCAGTAATCGTGATTAAACACTTAAAAACTGTTGAAAAAGGGATGTTAGGTAACTTCGCTAAGTTGGCCTACATTGAAGGGAGAAAAAAGTACATTCGGTCTTCTTACCACTATGCTATATGTTTAGCCAACTGTACAAAGTTTCTACCAGTACAGTAGCTTACAAAGTAAACATAATTAGCTAACAGTACATTGACAAATGCACCCTTCTGCTGCTTGACAGGCAGAGCCCACAAAGGATGGAAAATAACCTAAACCACTCCTATTTGTCAGGTATAGTTCACTTGTATTTTATATCACTCAGATATCCACTTAATGGTGGCCAATATTGAGAGATATCTTGAGGCTACCCTCACATATTAATTGATGTTACCTGATCATGAAAAGCATGCAGTCACACGCTGTATAACTCTGATAGAGCTAAATGTGCGCAATTGTTATTGTATGGACTAATCAGAAATGTGTAGTTCTGTCTATGCTCTTCAAGAGGGGATATTACAACCAAATAGTTCAGATTTATTTAACAATCCCTTGAAAACGGCACGCAGTTGTCAATAGTTTGAGCGGAGCTGGGAGTCTCCATGCCCACAGCAGGCAAATCCAACACTCTGCACCGTATTGTGACGTTTTATTGATAACGACTTATTGAACTTTGAGATTGCCAAAAGGCCAGTCTCTTTGGCAATGATAAGGAGTGGCATGTTAGCTAAAGACTAGCATATCTAGTCTTTAGACTAGCATATCTGTGGACACTAAATATAGTATATATCTCACTGGTCACCCCCAAAGCCAATTCTTCCTTTGGCTGCCTCTCCTTCCAGTTCAATGCTGCCAATGACTGGAACAAACTGCAAAAATCTCTGAAGCTGGAGACTCTTACCTCCCTCACTAGCTTTAAGCACCAGCTGTCAGAGCAGCTCACAGATCACTGCACCCGTACATAGCCCATCTGTAAATATCCCATCCAATCTACCTCATCCCCATACTGTTATTTATTTATCTTGCTCCTTTGCACCCCAGTATCTCAACTTGCACATTCATCTTCTGCACATTCTACCATTCCAGTGTTTAATTGCTATATTGTAATTACTTTGCCACCATGGCCTATTTATTGCCTTACCTCTCTTATCCTACCTCATTTGCATATGCTGTATATAGATTTTTCTACTGTATTATTGATTGTGTGTCTGTTCATTCCATGTGTAACTCTGTGTTGTTGTATGTGTCGAACTGCTTTGCTTTATCTTGGCCAGGTCGCAATTGCAAATGAGAACTTGTTCTCAACTTGCCTACCTGGTTAAATAAAGGTGAAATAAAAATACCTTGCTTGCATCATCCAACCAACACAGATCAAATGCTAGCTACAAGTGAAATTAAAATGAGAACAACACTCATTCATATACAGCATCTAGCCTATTAAAGTTAAAGAGGGTTTTGTTCATTAGTGCTGTGTGTTGTCATACCTGTGTGGGCACCAGGACTAGAGGGTATGCCAGCTTGTGATGGCGATACATCCAGAACGAGAAGAGGATGATGGCAGTTATGCCTATGATGGGCACCAGTGAGTACATCAGAGTGGTGAAGACAGGAGGCTTCTGGGTAACCGGGTTCGACGTTGCTATGGAGGGAAAGAGAAGAGAGGGAGAGAGAAAGAGAGAGAGAATTAAATCAATCAATCTACATTATACCAGGACAAAAGGACTATTATAGGATGTACTCCAAAAAAAAGGAGCGCTGAAAGAGGATTTTGTAAAAATGAGTTCACTTTGCCAAGAATGTGAAAAAGAATGAGTTATGTGTTGCAGTCTCTGTGTTCATTATATAGAGATGATATGGGCTCAACTTTAGCTGGCTGATGTCATTTTTATCGAATGCATTTCTAGCTATCAAGCTAAAGCATGTTTGGTTCGCCGGCTCCCATCCTGGCACAGGCCCATTACAGAGCTTCATGAGAGAGAGAGATAAGACTGGATCGTGCCTCGTCGCCAAAGCAGAAGCCCCACCACATAATCACAATATCCACTCGTGTCACCTCTGAGGTGGATTCCCCTTCCTTCGCCTGCCAGCGTGACATCTAGTGTGTGTGTGTGTGTGTGTGAGAGAGAGAGACCTTGTGCCATTGCTTCTCTATGTGGGTGACCTCAGCTGAACTGGCATTAGGTAGCAAAAGAGGGGCACTGTTCATGATGCTGCCTGCCTGCCACAACCCCCCATGCAGTGCACCTCCTCCCACCCTCTACCCGTCGCTCCCCTCCCCCAGCTCCCTGCCCAGTGCTCCATTTTAGCTGCAAGCGGGATAAGAACCCGGATTAGCCTTTGAAATGAAAAACATAGCAGTCCCAAACCCCCATCCTCTCCACCCTGCCTCCTTTGCCTGCATCCTCCCCCCCACCCCCAGGCAGGATCACCACACGGCACACACCACGGAGTCGCTCTGGTCAGCAGGTGACGCTCTCTCCCACTCTCTATCCACTCCTAGGGCCCTATAAAATCTGCGTTACGGAGAACACGGCCGGAATCACGGAACCCAGACATTAAAACGGAATTCAACAATACTCCAAAATCTATTGAACTAAATGTACTGAAGACATGAACAAAATGCATCAGTGATTTATTTGTATTTTCCTGTAACTTTCTGAAATGGCACAGTTCTGTGTGTATGTGTACGGTTTCCCAAAAACCTAACTACAGAGTAGCCTATGCCTACCTGGCAGAATGATCTCATGATTATTTTCATCAATCCAGTGGCTATTTGTTCAGCAAACTCTGCAATCACATGAGTGCTACAGATACATTGCTATCCAAACAACAGTCTCTGGCTGGTGCACAGGTGAATCAAAGGGGAACTGCACCCAAAAATCGAAATGTATTACATTTTTCCCAAACCTGAAAAGTGGTCTCCGGATATGGTTTAAGCATTGTTGCGGACTTAGAAAAACAACAAAATTGGACATTCTATTTAAACAGTGTGGCTTTAAGAGCAAAAAAACAGAAAGAAATGGAAAACTGGAAAAACTAAACAGAGAAAAAGGAATTTATAGGACCCTACACTTCTGCATTGTCGCTCTCCAAAATAGGCCCTATTGCAAGGTTTAAAAAAAACCCGCAGCTGTGACTGTGTGACTATGTGACTGTTTATGACTATGTGACTGTGTGTGACTATGTGACTGTGTGTGACTATGTGACTGTGTGTGACTATGTGACTGTGTGACTATGTGACTATGTGACTGTGTGACTATGTGACTGTGTGTGACTATGTGACTGTGTGTGACTATGTGACTGTGTGTGACTATGTGACTGTGTGTGACTATGTGACTGTGTGTGACTATGTGACTGTGTATGCTGCCTCTGTCACTCGATTCCATAGTCAGGCTCCGACCTAGCTTTTTGTTCCAAATATCCAGGGCATTCCACATCTAGTTAGTCGCTGCTGCAAATACATGTCCACGTTCAGTTGCATAAGCGGAGGGAATAAGGCCCTTCCCCCACACCAACCCAACGCTTCAATACATCCTATTCTGTAACCTTTATCTGACTCCAATGCAAGAACACACTGATTTTCCCCATGAATTAACAGGACTATTCTGAAAAGGGCATTTCTGTTCATTGTTAAGCAACAATAGGACAACTGGAAAAGGAGTTTCCCAACCACAACATTAAGGCATTTTTGATTAGATGTTTCTTTTCATTATACTTTACTGAGGTGGTATTAAAAAAAAAAAAAAGATTGTTTAAAAATGAGTGTTTTTAGAACAATTACGAGAAGAATGTAGCCAGGACCAAGAAATTCCAGAACCAAGGTACATTAAGGAAGCTGATGTCAGTGTGTCCCTGCCCAGCTAGCTAAACCTCCTCTGACTGAGTCACTGCATTCCTCCTCCTGCTAAGAGGATGTTTAGCAGTGAGGCCCGTTAGCTCAACAGGGATAATGAGGACAGACCAGCCCCTTTAATCTGAAAAACACAGCAATCCCTGAGGAATGACACACAAGCAGCCACACAGGACACGGTCCGACACGCAATGGCACACACTTCCTGGACCTGGGCAAGCCACATAAAACCAGACCACAGCAGAACGTCAGCGTTACGTAATGTGTGAAAACTAACGGATTGGGTTATTTATTTTGTCTCGTGAAGTTAATAGGACACAAAAAGTCGCATTTCGAATTTCAGCTAAACAGATTTTTCAGTTCATATGGTGTTACACACACGCAGACACATGCACACGTGTACGCACACAGACAAACCCAGAACTTACTCTGAACAGCTTGTGTGTTGTCAGGAGTGTAGACAAACTTCTCGTTACACATGTTTCCTTCACAGCAGCAGAAGAACACGTCAGGGCTTTCTTTCTTCTCCACACATTCAGTACTGAAAAACAAGTGCGAGACGATGCTGTCAGTGTCACAATCATGTTGGAAAGACCACGCTTTTGTAATTTATTTGGTTTCTTTGTGTTACAATTGTATACAAACAAAAAAAGCTTTTCTTTCAGAATTTCAGAACTATCCTTGAGTTTCAGACCGGAGCGATGCAGGTATAGGATGTAAAAAAAACTCAAGTTCAAGTGCTTGGCCCTTATGATGCTGTAGTTTATGTTGTTGTAGGTACAGTATGTTACTTCCTGTAAACAAGTTTATTCTTTTTTGTGTTTCACCAAGTTGGGTGGGACGGAAAAAAATAAAGAATTCTACATTAACTGACAAAATTACATTCCATGGCAGTTAAACCACATGAAAGCAACGAATAGATAAACAAGCTTATTAGCCCAAGCAGAAACCCAACGAGCAATGTTCACTCCAAGAACAAGAAGAGAAAAGCAGTCAGACCGTTTGGCTGTTGTTTACACGTTACATGTAGAGCACGCACCTGCCGGTAAGCTGCCGCACGGTGCGGTCAGAGTTAGCTGCCGCACGGCGCGGTCAGAGTTAGCTGCGGTCAGAGCTACCTGTTGCTCTACATTTAGTAATAACATGGAAGCACGCCACACTTGAAAAATACATGGATCCGGTTGCTGCAGGTGGGAGCGGTTGCTGCAGTTGGGAGGTAAAGGGGTTCAACGGCATGTTAAGACAAGAGGACCAGGTAACTAAGCCTTCCTGGGCTCTGGTTCAACAGCATGTTAAGGAAAGAGCCGCCAGGTAACTCAGCCTTTCTGTGACTGGGCTCTCGCACGCTATAAAATTAAATGTTTCTGGTAATGCTAGGCTAGCTGACATGTTGGATGGATAGCTGAGAAGATATCACAATACAGTGGAATGGATGTGTGTATTGTTGTGAATTGTTAGATACTACAGCACTGTTGGAGCTAGCAACACAAGCATTTCTCTACACCTGCAATAACATTTGCTAAATATGTGTATGTGACAAATAAAATGTGATTTGATTTGGATGGAGAGCAAAGCTTAAAAGAAACAGCATGTTAACTGAAGAGAGGCTCAAAACACTTAAACATCAGCTGATATATGGACATAAGACCCTTAGTGAGGAAAAATAAAATCTCTCTGTCTCGGTCTGTTCTGGCTCAGAGGGCAATATGCAAACATCTAGGCCTAGCTTGTTTCAAAAAAACATTGCAGGTCTTAAATCACTTGAGAAGAAGCTCTACTGCTTATCACAGTAGCGTAGCTGTTAGAACAAGTTGAGACGGCTGATGCTGCCATTTTAAAACAGTTGGCAAGAAACCAGAGCGGTGTTCAAATACCCATACTAACATACTGTATACTACATACTTAATGAGTATATATTACATACTATTAGTTCATTTTAGTATATTGTAAACAAACGGTATCCTTTCAGTTGAGAGTACTAGCGTGTCGCCTATCTACCGGAAGTGGATGCTGTTGCTATGCAACCTCTTGCTAGCTTGTTAGCATAACAAATTACTAGCTAGACATTTTACGACTTCGGTGTGTTCGTAAATTCAATCTGGAGTGCGTTCTGGGAGTTTGTAAATTCAGAGCGGTGTCAGATTGTCCGTTCGTAATTTAAGAGCGTATTGCTCTTGGAGCGCACGTCAATGGACGCTCTGGCCGAGGAGTAGGGTTGATCATTTTTTGCCGACGTTTACTGACATTGGCCATATTCAACAGGTGTTGAGCGTTCGTAAATTCATCAGTTATTCTGCACTCTGGCACACTCAGAAGAGAGTACTCAGAAATCGGAGTAGATAGCCAGAGCGAATTAACAATGACCATTGAGAACGCTCAACGACTTTACCACTTAGCTAAGCTAAGAATGACATATAGTTAAAATACTGGCAAGTTCGATGTATTAGTAGGCAACTAACATTAGGTAGCTAGCTAACATACCGGTTCATACTGCTGTAATGATATACTGCGGTTTGTAAGGATAGCGTAGCTAACAAATTGTCAGCCAACGTAACTTATTTGAAAAGTCATTACTTTATTACATCGCTCAACATTTTCTTAACATTTGTCATAATTAGTTGAAGCAATGAAATTGTATCCGCTCTCGTCGGACTTCGGCTGCATATTCTCAGCCATTTTGTTTTTTACATCTGAAAACGTTGTGAAGCCACGCCCATTTTCTGAAGAATTGTATTATGGGCCCTAAAAGCAAGGAAATAGTGTCCACTGCTTGTATACTTCGTATTTTGGCGAATTTAGTACAACATCCAGGAACTTTTGACATACTAACTCTATCCATACTATGTTCAGTAAGCATACTACATACTCAATTTACGTCTCAAATAGTACGGTTAGTATGAGTATTGGAACACAGCTCAGGTTCATGATGATTTTTCTTGCTCCCCATTCGACATCTTTAACATCATATTCATGGAACGACCAAGTCCTCACATAGAATGGAGATCCTATATAGGCCTATAAGAATAGTTTTCACTGATATACTGATAACATTTGTGACCCATTGCAACACACCAATGACACGGTGGAATGATTAAGTGTGTCATTGGTGTGTTGTAACAGATCACAAATGTTATAGGAACCACCACAGAGCCCTGATGCAATAGGCCCTACCTGTCATAGCAGTTGTGATCATCCAGCCAACAGCCCTGCTTTACGATCTCTACGATTCCCGACACGTTCCTCCAAGTGGCGAAACAGTGTCTCCGCTTGTCCTTCTCCCCGGCACACGTCTCGATGCCACTGCGGTTCCCTCGGTTCTCCTGGATGGCAGCAGGGTTGGGGTTGTAGTTATAGTGGACACACTCCTGTGTTTCCATCCGACCCAGGATCGCCCCTGAGAAATAGAGACATGGAGACACTAGATCAGATTTTGAAGGTGAATGTTGAACAGAAGTCTTGTTTTACGGTAAATGGGTTGATGTAATAAATCATTTGAGAGAATAGATTTAATGGCGTTCAAAACACAGAAACAAGATCGAAAGAAACACATAACAAATATGCCTACTGCGTCCTGCACATCAACAGAGTTCATGTTGGGCCTGCCCTGTCTACAGTGTGCCATCATACAGTATGTCCTATTTGTTTCATGTTCTTTTAATCTACTACTTATCTATTGCTCTCATGAAGCAATGCACGGATGATGTCCCTTTCTGCCCAGTGCAGGAGCATTCCAGGACAGAGGCATTAAGAACACTCCAGTGCTACAGTGATCAATAACACAGTCATTGCCCCCCTACAGTGTGAAGCCTTACCACATCCCTGTAATTAACCAGTGGTGACGAGTGTGTCCCTCTAGAGACCGACATAGTCTTCAAATGCTGTGTGGGAAAATCTGTGGCCCTGGCAGGCCTTAATATGACTTGTTAGTGATTATGTTTGATAGGTCCAGGAGGGTAATGGGGCAGAACAATCATTTAGCCCACCGGTCTAGGCCTGACAGTATGCTCGGAGCTGTACAACCCACGCTACACGAGTCAATCAAACAATTGCCAATAATGTACTGTCATGCATATGGTCGACAATAGAATAGGTAGGCTGTAGAACAGGTAGGCTGTAGAACAGGTAGACTGTAGAACAGGTAGGTTGTAGAACAGGTAGGCTGTAGAACAGGTAGGATAAGTAACAGGTAGGCTGTAGAACAGGTAGGATAGGGAACAGGTAGGCTGTGGAACATGACAGGTAGGAATTATGAATTAACAAGTTTACGAGATTTAATAACTGAATAATTGATTAAAAAAAAATGGAAATCAGTAAAATCGCTATAACTAACGTACCAATTCATTTTTGTGATTTTACTGACATCAATTTGTTTATTAATTATTACGTGATTAAAACTCATAAAATCTGATAGTCTACCATTACTTGTTACTTTTGTAAACTTTCATTATCCCTCCTCATGAGAGAGAGAAACTTAAAAATGTCTTAAAGTAACAGAATTACAAGGCAATATTTCTTAAAATTACAGAAGGTAAACAGTTTTTTGTATCCGTTTATCCAGAAATCAAAGCCTTTACCTATACCTAACTTTTCAGATGGAAAATGGTTGAAAAATGAATCTATGCCTTCCTTATCCCCCCAAAAAACACTCTTAGCTTTCATTTGACAGCCAATTTGATATGCTCCTACGAATTTTCCTTGTTGGTGCTCATTGGTCCTATAAAGGGGAATGAGCTAGATACTCTCAGACACCAAAAAGGCCAAACAAAAAATGATGTATCTTTTAAATTTAATCCTTGACACTTAATCTTATCTAAATAACTGGGGGAAAGGATATTGAATTTAAAGTACAAAACAGCCTGAGGGTACCATATTGTTTATGAAACAACATGAGATGGTTTTGTGGTTAACCCTGACAAAACCTCAAGAAGTAGGCCTAACACTGACCGACAAAAACAAGGCTTATTCAGCTAAAGGATGTGGTGGGTGTGGTTTGACAACTTATTATTGCTAAGACAGAGAACAGAGGCTCTGACACAACAATGAGCATGTAAAGACCTCTCTCTCTCTCTCTCTCTCTGAGTACCAAATAGAGGAGAACTAACAGTTCAGGCATAGAAAGCTTTCTATAAATAGGCTTGTCAACTTGATTTAGCTCAGAAGGTATAAAATGCTACTGTTTAGCCTACGTATCTAATCTAAGTCTATTCTTAACACATGTTGTCCTTGGGGTTAAAAATACAACACATCCTTAGTTTCAAATAATTTCTAATTTAAAAAGTACAGAGATATTTTGAGAGAGACAGGAGAGAGAAAGAGAGAGAGAGAAGGTATTGAAAAGACAGGGAGAGAAAGTGAGCGGGAGAGAGATATGTGACTAATTTCAGGAAACTAGGCATATGTTGCGCCTCACTAGTTCACAGGAGAGCCATTTGAACGTAACTTTTTTTTTTTTTTATCTAAATGTGTTTTTTGACAGAAATGCCTTCTGGAACATGTGAACTTTCATGTGCTTTAAAAACAAATAAAATTGTTAAAATTACGAGCCTAGTGGGTTTAGCCACAGAAAAAGACGGCAACCTTCCCGCTAGCCATGATTGGCTGAGATAATGATGGGCTGGACATGCTGAAAGATGAGTTCGGATTGGTCTGCCATGTAGCCTGCTTCTGTCTATAATATGAGCTGCTCAGTATGTGTAGGTAATCCTTTCTAAAGCTGCTTTTTTTTAAAAAACGATTTCATATAGTAGAAGTGCATAAGTGTTAATCTCCACTTTCTGGAGGACCGAATTTTGAAATCAGTGGAATTAGAGTATGATAGCTCAGGAGATGGAGAACATTCTGCCGTTTGATTGCAAATATGCAGACGGAGTCAAAAAGAGAACACACAGAAGGCCGTTGTATAAAACACCTGTCTCCAGATTACATCTTCAAACTAAGGGCAACCATGGCATCCATAACAGAGAGAGAGAAGCGACCAACCATGTATACGGGTAAGAGAGTCTAGCTAGCTACATTTTCAGATATTACATGTTTCTAATTTTGTCATAAAGTCATTTTCATTTCAAGTTAAAGTGTACTGTTAGCTAGCTAGCTAACGTTAGCAGGCTGGCTAGGTAGCTAACATTACGTGTATGATCTGTGTAGTAATATTATTCCTATCTCAGAGCCATTTGCATTGGTAGTTATGTTAGCTACTGTAACGTTGAACCTGGTTGGTTAGCTACCTGCAGATTCATGCAGGGTAGTAACGTTATGAGTTGGGATTATGGTTCATTGTTTAGCTAGCTAGATGTCTTAACAAAAGACTCCACTATGCAAGTAACTATTTCAATAGAATTTTCATGATGTCACTGCAACAACTGTCGATAGACGTAGAGTGTAAATTCGCTCTGGCTATCTACTCCAATTTCAGAGCACTCTAGTCTGTGTGCCAGAGCACAGAATAACTGACATATTTATAAAGGCTCAACACACATTGAATATGGCCAGTGTCAGTAAACGTTGGCAAAAAAGCTTAACTACATTTTTTGCAAGCAGCACAGTTGCAGTCACCAATGCTCTAGATAACATAAAAACAGCCTAACCAGCTCTGCTAGGGTGAGTAAAATGGTCAGTGAGCTGTTCTCTCATTTGTGTCTGGAAGTAGCTTGCTAGCTAGCCAACGTTTGCCAGTTAGCTTGGGTGCTTGACTGCTGTTGTTAGGTCAGAACGCTCGGATCAACCCTCCTTTTCGGCCAGTGTCCACTCTGAACGTTCCGAGAGCGAAAAGCTCCGAATTTACGAACGGACAATCTGACAACGCTCTGAGTTTATGAACGACCAGAGCACACTCTGGCACTCTAGATTACATTTACAAACACACCCATAGTATAAGCCAGCCTTTAGTCGTGAAATCTTTGGTTGTTTAGTACATAGACTCACATGTGAATCCTTAAAGAGATGGGTGGGGCTAAAGCTTAAAAGGGCATGAACGATGCTGAATGGGTGTAAACAAAGAAGAGCTCTCCAGTAGGTATGAAAACATTCAAGGACCATTTTCTCAAAAGTGAGGTTACAAGTTTATCAACTTTCAAAGCAGAATTACTTTCCCATTGTTCCTCAACTGTAGTGTATGATATACCATGTTCTAGCTCTGAGTCTCACAATTTATTCAATGTAAAAAACACAATCGAATTATTCTACATAAGACCGAATCGAGCCGGTCGGTCACATATATCTACCATATCACAGGAAGCAGGGAGTAAGGACCTACAGTGGTGACGTTTGACACAGGGAGTCAGTGGAATGGTATCAAATACATCAAACACATGGTTTCCAGGTGTTTGATGCCATTCCATTTGCTCCGTTCCGGCCATTATTATGAACTTTTCTATCCTCAGCAGCCTCCTGTGGTCAGGACCTACAGTCATGTTTGGCCCAGGGAGTCAGGACCTACAGTCATGTTTGGCCCAGGGAGTCAGGACCTACAGTCATGTTTGGTCCAGGGAGTCAGGACCTATAGTCATGCTTGGCCCAGGGAGTCAGGACCTACAGTCATGTTTGGTCCAGGGAGTCAGGACCTATAGTCATGCTTGGCCCAGGGAGTCAGGACCTACAGTCATGTTTGGCCCAGGGAGTCAGGACCTACAGTCATGCTTGGCCCAGGGAGTCAGGACCTACAGTCATGTTTGGCCCAGGGAGTCAGGACCTAGTCATGCTTGGCCCAGGGAGTCAGGACCTAGTCATGCTTGCCCAGGGAGTCTGGACCTACAGTCATGTTTGGCCCAGGGAGTCAGGACCTATAGTCATGCTTGGCCCAGGGAGTCAGGACCTACAGTCATGTTTGTGCTGACAAACAATTATGAGCGACAACACAGTGCCAGCTAAACATCAGGGCTCGACATTAACACTTGTCCTGTTGTCCAGGACAAGTAAAAAAAAGAATAATTGTCTGACAAGAATATACTGTAGATTTAAGTTGTCCGAACGGAGAAGTAAAAAAAATTGAATCACACACAAATCACAATATCAAACAATTACTCCAGTCAGAATTGGATCAGAGGACAACACTGGAATAATATTAAAAATCTCATGTTTCTCTTTTAACCTTTATTTAACTAGGCAAGTCAGTTAAGAACAAATTCCTATTTACAATGACGGCCTAGGAACAGTGGGTTAACTGCCTTGTTCAGGGGCAGAACGACAGATTTTGAACTTGTCAGCTCGGGGATTCGATCTAGCAACCTTTCAGTTACTGGCCCAACGCTCTAACCACTAGGCTACCTGCCTCTAACCACTAGGCTACCTGCCTCTAACCACTAGGCTACCTGCTCTAACCACTAGGCTACCTGCTCTAACCACTAGGCTACCTGCCTCTAACCACTAGGCTACCTGCCTCTAACCACTAGGCTACCTGCTCTAACCACCAGGCTACCTGCTCTAACCACTAGGCTACCTGCTCTAACCACCAGGCTACCTGCTCTAACCACCAGGCTACCTGCTCTAACCACTAGGCTACCTGCTCTAACCACTAGGCTACCTGCTCTAACCACTAGGCTACCAGCCGCCTTGTCTAAACCGATGCTGACATGAACGAGGCACCAGATAATGTAGCCAAACTTTGAGACTTTTAATTACTTAAATATATGCTAATGAAGGATAATTTTAACATAAAAGCTTGATTCTGTGGACACTCGAGGCACGTTTCGTTCAGATCAAGACTGGAGAGTAAAGGACAGTTCCTGTTGCGCACCGCACATCAACCACTTTGAATCTGAGCGGAGGCGGTCAGTATTTTTCTTTAACTATTTACCCATAAATGTAATTGTTTAAAACCATCTTACCTTTAAAGTAGCTGGAATTATTTTATAAACATAATATATGCAATTTGTTCATGTTCTATTGGTTTTCAAATTAACTTTATTTTATTGTACAGCAGCCAAAGGCAATGGGACATCTTAGACAGTTATTCCCTAAAATGTCTTCATATGAATAAATAGGCCTAAACCTATGATGACAATAACAACCTCATAGAGATCAGTGCTACTATGGGGAAGAAGATAGCACCTGACTGTATGCATTCAAAAATAGCCAAGAAGAGGAAGTGTAGAAAAAATACCCAATTGTCATACTTGAGTAAAAGTAAAGATACCGTAATAGAAAATGACTCAAATAAAAGTCACCCGGGAAAAGACTACTTGAGTAAAAGTCTAAAAGTATTTGCTTTTAAATATGCTTAAGTATCAAAAGTAAAGGTATACATTATTTCAAATTTCTTAAGTAAACCAGACAACCTAATTCTCAGTTTTTTTTATTTATTTCCAGCTAGCCTGGGGCACGCTTCAACACTTGAACATATCATTTACAAACGAAGCATGTGCTTAGTGAGTCGGACAGATCAGAGGCAGTAGGGATGTTCTCTTGATAAGTGTGTGAATCGGACCATTTCCCTGTCCTGCTAATCATTCAAAATGTAACAAGTACTTTTTTGGGTCTCAGGGAAAATTTATGGAGTAAAAACTAGATCATTTTCTTTAGGAATGTAGTGAACTAAAAGTAGTGAAAAATATAAATAGTAGAGTACTGATTTTTTTTATTTAACCTTTATTTAACTTTATTTAACAGATACACCCCCACCCCCCAAAAAAACGACTTAAGTAGTACTTAAAGTATTTTTACTTAAGTATTTTACACCACTAACAAGAGGCAACTTTGCTTACACTGAACACATCAGATCCATTTCTTCATTACTCATGGCCCTAGTCCAAGAACAGCCCTGATTACCTCATTCATATTCATCCAAGTGTAAACAACGTTAAAACAAGAACAACATAATGGCTCATTAAAAAACAAATGGTGCTCTGCAGTCTGTGGCGGCATGGATGAAGAAAATTATTTTGGGAGGGAATTAATTAGCTAATTGCCCCTCAGTGGGGATAAATCCTGGGGATTATTTCCAAAGACACAAATCGCCCTCATCAGGATTACTGAGAATCTTTCGGAATTACTGTCACATCCACACATGGTGGAGGAGGAGGAGGAGGAGGAAGAGGAGGAGGAAGACACAGCCCAAGATGCACATCATCTGTCGGAGTCCCTATGCCATGATTACAGATCTGGACCAGCAAATTGAAACAGACAAATTGACCCAGGCGCTTAACACAAATCACAAAGGGCCCTGTTCAAAAATCAATTTGTTTATTGACTAATGGGGGATAGTTGGATTGGGCAAGACCTGCAACAATACTGTACAGACTGGGAGCCAACACAGAAAAAACATCTCCATTAGACTTGACTATTCTCACTCAACCCCTAGCCTAAACCTTCTTTTGAAATACATGGCCTGGAGACTGATTGGCAATCACGTCGGAGGCAGCAGGTAGCACTGGGCGGTATACCGTATTTTATGATATACCAGTATTGATGCTGGGACCGGTTTGGGTTTTTACTTGACCTTCTATACCGTTATTTGAATGTTTGGTTTGTTAAATGTGATACGCCATGTGTAATGTCAATTTTCATAGTTTGTTTCGCTAATTGAGTCATCTTGCTCTGCGCCACTTTCCACACAGTCTTAGCCACGCCCCCTGTCACTCAAGGAGCGCATTTGATGTTCCTCAACCAGAGACCCTTGCGTTTAGTCTGCAGGGTCAATGCAGCACATACAACAATGTTGATGACAACAATGGTGTTTTCACTTTGCTTCTTAATATAAATCCACTAGCGTTCTATAATGACACTATTAGTTTCTGTTTCTTACATCAGCTAGTTTGTCTTTTCTTAGCAAGTTGCCCTAAATCTTGTGAGACGCTAATTGTTAGCCGACAATGCTAATAGGTAGCTAGCTAATAAATGTACTGAGTAAGAGCAAACGTAGCTAGCTAATACAGCCTGATAATACCAGTGATGGTGTAGACCTAAATCATAATGTTGTTTGTGCAACAGTATCTTCTAAATCAAAGAGGAATATGCAAAGCAAGAATATGTTAGCTACATGAAGTATCTAAGAGAAAACATGCAATGTAGCCAAAGCTTATAGGGTCCCCTAGGAAACACGTACCAACACTTGAGTTCCTACCCTGTCACAATAACTCCTCCCTGGCATTTGAATTCGTTGTCATCTCAAACAACACTGTATTCAAAGTGCCCACTATTATATTCTAACTATAGAATTAGAATAGTCATTCTATTTCCATGATTCCAACAGTTTTGCTCTAATTCGCAAGTCAAATCGCAATTGCAACATTCGGTTAAAAATAAGTCCTAGATTATTTGCCCATATCGTGCAGCCCTACTTGGCAGTGTGGAAATGATCTCAAATGAGCAGTGGTGTAAAGTACTTAAGTAAAAATACTTTCAAGTACTACTTATGTAGGTTTTTTAGTATCTGTACTTTACTATTTTTGACAACTTTTACTTAACTACATTCCTAAAGAAAATACTGTACTTTTTACTCCATACATTTTCCCTGACACCTAAAAGTACTCTTTACATTTTGAATGCGTAGCAGGACAGGAAAATGGTCCAATTCAAGCACTTGTCAAGAGAACATCCCTGGTCATCTACAGCCTCTGATCTGGAGGACTAACTAAACACAAATTCCTTGTTTGTAAATTATGTCTGAGTGTTGGCGTGTGCCCCTAGCTATCTGTAAAAAAAAAAAAAAAATGGTGCCATCTGGTTTGCTTAATATAAGGAATTTGAAATTATTTATACTTTTACTTTTGATACTTAAGTACATTTGATCAATTACATTTACTTTTGATATTTAAGAATATTTAAAACCAAATACTTTCAGACTTGTACTCACATAGTATTTTACTGGGTGACTCACTTTTTCTATGACTTTTTCTAGTAACTTTCTATTAACGTATCTTTACTTTTACTTAAGTATGACAATTGGGTACTTTTTCTATCACTGCAATTGAGTGCAGGAAATGCAGAAATGATAAAAGTGCTGAAATTTGTTTTGGTTGAAGTTCAATTGAACAGTATAAAACAATCAGAATGGAGAAAGACTCATTGAAATCACTTAGAATGTACGTGTTGCCACCCTAGGAACACTCACTACTCATAAAGCAAATGTAGAAATATATTATTCAAAATACCGTCATACCGTCCAATTTTTAAAAAAATACTGTGATATAATATTTTGCCCATATCACCCAGCCCTAGCAGCAGGGTTACTTGGGGATACTCTATTGGTCCAAACATAATCAAAACAATCTTTCGAAACCCTTACTGAAAACAACAGCAATGCACAGCAATACAATTAACCCTACGCTAAGCCTCGCACCTTTTGGTTACTGTTGCAACTTCTGACATTTTCCCGAAAAGCCCAATTCCCCATTCAACTAGTGGCGAAATCCCCTCGCAATGATCTCAAACTGTTTCTAATACACAATGAAATTTAACACAGACTACCTCTTGCTAATCGGTATCCCCTTTCCCTTATCACGAAATTCTTCGGTATGTTGTGGTGGACCTGTAATTACAATTGCTTCATGGGAACCTGGTACAGTTGCTATCCATTGGAGTACTGTGATTGGTTGCCCAACATTATGGGGCCCTACAGTAGGCATATTCTTTAGATGTGGTGGTGCCACAGACACAACCAAAATGGAGTAAGAACCCCAGCTCATCAAGCCTGTCTGTAGCAGACTCCTCTGATTATCTTGTCTAGTCCAGCGCGGGCCGGGACAGCCCGGATTTAGCGGAAGGGGAGGAGGGGAGGGGGGGTGTTTTGAAAAGATGCCAAATGGGGAGAAAAGACACTTTCTTTTGTGCTCCATCTCCACAGGGTGTAACTGGCATGGATGCGAAACAAGTGCAGTTATAAATTTAGCTCGTACTTAAGAGTTTCGCACATGCAAACTCAGCAAAAAAAGAAACGTTCTCTCACTGTCAACTGCGTTTATTTTCAGCAAACTTAACAGGTGTAAATATTTGTATGAACATAACAAGATTCAACAACTGAGACATAAACTGAACAATTTCCACAGACATGTGACTAACAGAAATTGAATAATGTGTCCCTGAACAAAGGGTGGGGACCAAAATCAAAAGTAACAGTCAGTATCTGGTGTGGCCACCAGCTGCATTAAGTACTGCAGTGCATCTCCTCCTCATGGACTGCACCAGATTTGCCAGTTCTTACTGTGAGATGTTACACCACTCTTCCACCAAGGCACCTGCAAGTTCCCAGACATTTCTGGGGGGAATTGCCTTAGCCCTCACCCTCCGATCCAACAGGTTCCAGATGTGCTCAATGGGATTGAGATCCGGGCTCTTCACTGGCCATGGCAGAACACTGGCATTCCTGTCTTGAAGGAAATCCCGAACAGAACGAGCAGTATGGCTGGTGGCATTGTCATGCTGGAGGGTCACCCCTGGTGAGACAAAACCGCGACTCGCCAGTGAAGAGCACTTCATGCCAGTCCTGTCTGGTCCTGCGACGGTGCGTTTATGCCCATAGGCGACGTTGTTTCGAGTGATGTCTGGTGAAGACCTGCCTTACAACAGGCCTACAAGCCCTCAGTCCAGCCTCTCTCAGCCTATTGCAGACAGTCTGAGCACTGATGGAGGGTTTGTGTGTTCCTGGTGTAACTCGGGCAGTTGTTGTTGCCATTCTGTACCTGTCCCGCAGGTGTAATGTTCGGATGTACCGATCCTGTGCAGGTGTTGTTAGACGTGGTCTGCTACTGCGAGGACAATCAGCTGTCCGTCCTCTCTCCCAGTAGCACTGTCTTAGGCGTCTCACAGTACAGACATTGCAATTTATTGCCCTGGCCACATCTGCAGTCCTCATGCCTCCTTGCAGCATGCCTAAGGCACATTCACGCAAATGAGCAGGGACCCAGGGCATCTTTATTTTGGTGTTTTCATAGTCAGTTGAAAGGCCTCTTTAGTGTCCTAAGTTGTCATAACCGTGACCTTACAGCCTACCGTCTGTAAGCTGTTACTGTCTTAACGGCCGTTCCACAGGTGCATGTTCATTAATTGTTTATGGTTCATTGAACAGTGTTAAAACCCTTTACAATGAAGATCTGTGAAGTTATTTGGATTTTTACAAATTATCTTTGAAAGACAGGGTCCTGAAAAAGGGATGTTTCTTTTTTTGCTGAGTTTATATTAGTTCAACCAACTATTGATATCAAATTGATAAACACAGCATCTAATGGATGACACTTTCATGGCTTTGATCACTTCAACAAACTATAAAATTAGACCCAGGCTATGTGACACTACGGGCGTTAGAGTACTAACAGTTCCAAACAAGTAGTCTCCATGGAAGTCTGTCGTAGTTGTGCATTCATTCCTCATCCAAGCTAAGTTTCAGTTAATATCATGGCATTTGTATGCAAAGCGCTCTGCTCATTTCTGAGAATTTAGATCTACCTGTTACTCCTGGTAACAAACGAGGGGCCAAATAGCTTTGTTCAAAGTAAACTAACAAAACAGGACTGTTTTCAGCTGAAAATGTGATTGTTTCCCCCTGATCTCTGTCAGAGCACATAATGTCTCACTTCTTCCAGTTGGAGTGATAAGCAGACAGGGCCTGAGACCCAAGAGCCTGCTTGGAGCTGGACGGACATTCCAGCCAGGATTAAGGGATCTGACTTCATCACTGTGTTTAGCTGTTTTACAGTACGAATGAATGGGCCTGCAGTCTGCAGTCTTTGTGTCTGACGAACAGCATTTGGACAACACAGGCTTTAGAATGTGCCATTTGTTTTCTGAGAGGGGGACCTTTTCCGTCTATTCAATTTCTAAGAAGTCAAGACAATTTTTACAAAAATATAAAAAAGCTTTGCTGAACAAACACTTGAACTGTCCATAGGGTACATAGAGTTAAGTGCCCTACTTTTAAGTCCCATCAAACTTCCTCTTGTGAATTGAGCCTGGAACTTCCAGCTCATAGAGCACTTCCCCATAGAACCCTTCCCTGTGCATCTCCAACGGTTGTGTCATATTTAGTCCCAGTGTGTTATGGGGACTGCAGGTTGAGTCTGATGAGTGTTTAAAATGCCATGCTTTTTTAGGACAAATTCTCTATTCTAAACTACAGATGAGAACAGAATGTTCTCACTCTGACCTGAAGAACAACAGAATGTTCTCACTCTGACCTGAAGAACAACAGAAGGTTCTCACTCTGACCTGAAGAACAACAGAATGTTCTCACTCTAATCTGAAGAACAACAGAATGTTCTCACTCTGTCCTGAAGAACAACAGAATGTTCTCACTCTGACCTGAAGAACAACAGAATGTTCTCACGCTGACCTGAAGAACAACGAAATGTTCTCCCTCTAATCTGAAGACCAACAGAATGTTCTCCCTCTAATCTGAAGAACAACAGAATGTTCTCACTCTGACCTGAAGAACAACAGAATGTTCTCACTCTAATCTGAAGAACAACAGAATGTTCTCACTCTAATCTGAAGAACAACAGAATGTTCTCACTCTGACCTGAATAACAGAATGTTCTCACTCTGACCTGAAGAACAACAGAATGTTCTCACTCTGACCTGAAGAACAACAGAATGTTCTCACTCTAATCTGAAGACCAACAGAATGCTCTCACTCTAATCTGAAGAACAACAGAATGTTCTCACTCTGACCTGAAGAACAACAGAATGTTCTCACTCTGACCTGAAGAACAACAGAAGGTTCTCACTCTGACCTGAAGAACAACAGAATGTTCTCACTCTAATCTGAAGAACAACAGAATGTTCTCACTCTGTCCTGAAGAACAACAGAATGTTCTCACTCTGACCTGAAGAACAACAGAATGTTCTCACGCTGACCTGAAGAACAACGAAATGTTCTCCCTCTAATCTGAAGACCAACAGAATGTTCTCCCTCTAATCTGAAGAACAACAGAATGTTCTCACTCTGACCTGAAGAACAACAGAATGTTCTCACTCTAATCTGAAGAACAACAGAATGTTCTCACTCTAATCTGAAGAACAACAGAATGTTCTCACTCTGACCTGAATAACAGAATGTTCTCACTCTGACCTGAAGAACAACAGAATGTTCTCACTCTGACCTGAAGAACAACAGAATGTTCTCACTCTAATCTGAAGACCAACAGAATGCTCTCACTCTAATCTGAAGAACAACAGAATGTTCTCACTCTGACCTGAAGAACAACAGAATGTTCTCACTCTAATCTGAAGAACAACAGAATGTTCTCACTCTGACCTGAAGAACAACAGGAGCATACTTGAGGAAACAAGGCATTGTATTTCATTTCCAAGGCATTGTATTTGATTTGCCCTTTATAGTGAAGAATCTGGACTTCTCAGCTACAACTGATGAATGTAAATAATTCATACAATCATGGTGCTATGGCATACACCATCTTGGTTCCTGTAATCCACCTCAGTGAACACAGCAAGAGAAAAAAAAAAGTATCATAATCCAATTTCAGGTCAAAGTATTTATCAGGTTATGGAACCTGCCTGAAAAGAAAGGTAAATAAACCAGTTGCAGAGGTCATCCTTGCACCTTTTTCATTTGTGAAATTTGCCATTGAGCGCTGGCCCACAGAGCACACTCCAAGAGTTCTGATAATGATCTGAGGAAACAACAAACAAGCCGTCCTGTACCGCTGTCTGCTATTTGCTTTGGCAACTCCGTAGCGTGCTACGAGTGGGATGGTGGTTCGTTCGGGTTGACTGGGAGGCCAGGTCTTTTGTCGTTCAAGCATTCTTTTTGTAGATCACAACCTGATATGTATGTGCAGATTTAGAGTTTTAAAACTTTTTTTTTTTAAAGGAGAGAGCAAACAAACCCCAGGAAATGTGACCTGTGAGGTGGGTGCTCTATCATCCTATATGTGATACAGAATAGGGCTGTCCCTCGTCTGTTCTTTTGACCAATCGATTGGCCGAAAATTTTAAACGTGTGTTTTTCCATATATTGACACATCCTATGTGTTTTAATCAAATCAACTATATTCACTGAGCTTATTAATGCTTTAAGCACACGCTTTGATTAAATAATTAAGACACACAATTGACTAGAGGGAGTCCGACCAGCAATTGATTTGTTTGTGCCCGGGCCAAGACTTGCTTCGCTGTGGAAAAAAAAATTAAAAAAAAGACAGTGAATGTGACTAGAACCCGTTGTCTCTCTCTCCTTCCTACTGCAGCAACTACCACAGATCATCAAAGTGTATTATCGCGCTCTCCGTGTTGCTGAAGCGGCAACATAATTACAGCCATTTCTGACAGAAAAGTTCTGTTACCGAAATCCCTCATTTGTTTAGGAAAAACATTCCCTATTCCCTCAACTCTTGCTCTCTTTACGTGACATGTTTGCATTGCATAGACCAAAGACCTACTCGCACGGGACTAGTATTACTAGAGAACGTTGGTTATGTAATTATTACTCCAGAATGTCTGTTATTCCAGAGGACGATTCGGATGGGATTAGTTTTTTTTCCAAACTGCCCCATGTAATTCTTTCTTTTTTTCCCCAAAATAAAATGGACAGTTATGACTGAAGCCTGGAGGTTTTTATTCTAGGTGTGAAGATACAGTATTTCAACACGTCCAGGTGATGGGGCCACAATGATAACTCCAGCTTGGTTCCCAAGTTTCTAAACCATACCAAACCAGATTTCCTATAGTGTCAGCATAATATTTGAATTGAGGAAGTGTGATCATAATCATTAGGATATTATAGCCATCCGCAGTACATCCTAAATGCCCCCCAGCCTTCAGATGTGAGCTAAACAGTACATCCTAAATGCCCCCCAGCCTTCAGATGTGAGCTAAACAGTACATCCTAAATGCCCCCCAGCCTTCAGATGGGAGCTAAACAGTACATCCTAAATACCCCCCAGCCTTCAGATGGGAGCTAAACAGTACATCCTAAATGCCCCCCAGCCTTCAGATGGGAGCTAAACAGTACATCCTAAATGCCCCCCAGCCTTCAGATGGGAGCTAAACAGTACATCCTAAATGCCCCCCAGCCTTCAGATGTGAGCTAAACAGTACATCCTAAATGCCCCCCAGCCTTCAGATGGGAGCTAAACAGTACATCCTAAATGCCCCCCAGCCTTCAGATGGGAGCTAAACAGTACATCCTAAATGCCCCCCAGCCTTCAGATGGGAGCTAAACAGTGCAATTGCACTTGAGATGCATTTTAAGGCTACGGATGAGAAAGTTAACTTATCATTTCCAAACGTTTAGGTCAGTTGTATGCTGCAACAGCAAGGGTTGCATTAAATAGGCTCAATATTTTTTTACTTATGCATTTGCCAATATTCAATTCATAAACACAAAACATATAAACAAAAGGATTCACTGTTAATGTAGATATATGAATGGCTAACATGTAACCTATATTTTATGTAACTAGGCAAGTCAGTTAAGAACAAATTCTTATTTACAATGACGGCCTACCCCGGCCAAACCCGGACGACGCTGGGCCAATTGTGCGCCGCCCTAGGGGACTCCCAATCACGGCCGGATGTGATATAGCCTGTATATAGCTTATGCGCAGCACTTAGTTCAATTTATCAAATCAGTTATAGTTTTCTTGCACAAACCGCCAGCAACACCTTTCAAACTCAGACATTTCTCTCAAAACACAGGGATGTTGATTCGCACGGGACTAGTATTATCAGACCTTGGAGTTTGCCCCCAAAAAATGGTGGGTTATTCTGGCTGGAATTGTTCTCTCCTGCCATGTAAAAATTACTGACACGGCAGACTCGGACAGGACTAAAATGAACGATTTGGTGTTTTGCGCTTGTGCACATAATTTCATTACCCGACCTCCCCCAGTAAATCTAATCCCATCCGAATAGGGCACAATAAGGCCTGACCTATAGCATATCATAATCACATCCATAAATCGGTTGTAACAAACTCTGAATATCGTAAAACCAAAATGGAAGCAGAGGACTTGACAAACTGGAAACGAGGGAATATTTACTGGTTGCTCTGGAGGTAAAGGGAAAGCCAGATGTGTGGAATAAATGTGACTAGTTGTGGAACATACTGGATATCAAGAAAAAGAAGGTTAGGAACAAGCGCTGTGTGCATATTATGTGTTCCAAACAGGTGTTGTATAGATTACATCATCATTTTTATGACTGTTTGGAACAATGTAAAAAAACAATAAATAAAGTATAAGCGTACCAGAGACTCTGTTGTAACGTTTTTTTTTTGTTAAGCCTTTATTACAGCAAAGACTAAAAACAGTCACATTCATTCATGAATGCAATTTACGACATGGAACGGTTTATTTTTTGTTTAAGCTAATCATTCAAGGCTCGCTTTATTTTATTCTAAAACTAAAATGCTTGATTGCATTTCAAACCATGAATGACTCGTATGCTGTGTGATGACATGAACGAATGAATGATTGATACAGTAGCCTATAGCAGTATTGAAATATAGGCCTAACTAAGTTATCGTATTAAGACTAAACAGGATGTGCTCTCAGGCCTACAGCTCAATGGTAGTTATACAAGGCTGCTATACCAAGCCTACTAATGATCCCGTGTGGCTCAGTTGGTAGAGCATGGTGTTTGCAACGCCAGGGTTGTGGGTTCGATTCCCACGGGGGACCAGTACAAAAAAAAATAAAAAAATGTATGCATTCACTACTGTAAGTCGCTCTGGGTAAGAGCGTCTGCTAAATGACTAAAATGTAAATGATAGTAGGCTTCTTATTATAATAATATCAAGATCACGAAAAAGGAGCATTATTATAAATATTACTTTTCTGACAATTTGGAACCGTGTTAACACTAAATAAATTATAAATAATACCAGAGGTTATTTGAATGAAAAAAAAGTGTAAAGCCTTACAGCAAACTGAAAGATCAAAAACAAACAAATTTGTGAAATTGTTTACTTGACATGTCGTTGCGTGAGGCTTGGTGCTGACAGAATCAGTAGGCTATTAAACAAACACTCAAACAGACAACAGAAGCAGAATCTGTCTTATTTCTGTAGATATATTGATTTATAAAGTCAGAAACATTTTAACAGTTAGGCTATTGATTGTAGACTAAATTAAGTTTTACTCGTCTCTGCTGCTGCCTCCGCCACATTGTTCTCAACACCCAAATGCTGGTTACCTTTGCTATTCTGCACATAGCAACATGGTCTAGGACAAGGCACCACTTCAACATGATATTATTTTTGTTGCTACTGCTTGACTAAAGATATCTTGGTCGACCAAAAGCCTATCGACAAAGCAATCGTCCAGTCGACTAAATGGGGTCAGCCCTAATACAGAGGCAGAGAAACTTCCATCAGAGAGCCATTAATGAATCATGTTGAGGCAGGTCACACATAAATTATATTTGGCTAGCAACCATATGGGGGTGGAAGGATCTTTCAGTACTTAGGGTGAGGTACCGCACAGTCCACTGAGTTACACCTGACAGTAAAGGGTAGAAAGATGTGGGAAACAACCTAATATCACCCTATGGGGAGACGGACAAAGACCGTATGGAGCAAGTTCTTTGACCATCTTCTGTGGCTCAGTTAGTAGAGCATGGCGCTTGCAACGCCAGGGTTGTGGTTCGATTCCCACAGGGGACCAGTTTTTAAAAAGTATGAAAATTAATGCACTCACTACAATAAATCATTCTGCATAAGAGCATCTGCTAAACGACTAAAATGTCAATCTTAGAACACAGTTCCTACTGTAGTTTAGGCTATGTACCTTGTTTTTAACATAGCTAGGCCTTGTCTTTTACTGTACCTTGTTATCCCAATTTCTACTGTAGCTAGTCTCTCTACTCAGTAATTGTAGCTCGATTCTGCTGCAGCTCATCTCTACTCTAGCTTGTTTCTGTCCGGTGGCCTTTGATCATTTGCTTGAAGGCAACAATAAATGGAATGTGGTGTTGCTTCAGTCCCTTTCTCAGGATGCAAAGTTAGGGGATCTTAATGAGGGGCGTTGTTGCCTAATGTGACCAGAGAACCTTTGGTAACGAGCAGTACACATTCTAATGGTTCTCTTGAGGGCCCCCTCTTGTAAAAGCCGCAAAGGGTAATGCAATAATTGTAGTAGAAGACAGGAACTGCTTAAAATTCAAGAGGGCAGGATTTTGGGGGTTTTGTTGTGCGATACAGAAGAGCATTTACATGTGAAGCAGCGAAATTGGCCTTTTGTGCATAGAAATGTGCATAGATAAACCAGCTGGTCCCAGCACTTCAGAGTATAACAACCAGTTAAATTTCTATGCCTGTTGCTTGGTTGTTGGCGGATTAGTGCAAGGAGCTTGGTTGGGTAATCCTACAATGTGTTGAAAACATACGTATACACCAGGAAAACAACAGCAAGATATCCATAACAAAACATAGACAACCTCCCAAATACCAATTGTGTTTTTGCCAAAGACTAACAACAACCAATTTGTTGTACCACTGACAGATAAAAACCTACCTTAAAAACAAACACACCATAACCATGTACATATCACTCTAATCCCCGATAATTGATGGGTTCAACAAATGCATTAGGGCTCTCCATCCAATCAGGCATCAGTATGGATTCTGTGTGATTGTACAAAAGGGGGAGTTTTTTTTTTTTTTAAGGTTAAGTGTGTATTATCCTCCACCACATCCAAAAAATGAATAATTTTGTGACAGAAGTGGTGTTGCTCTCTAATGGTCTCCTGCTGAGCTGTCTGGATGAGCATTAATATGCTGGGGATGATGAGCAGTGAGCACTGCTGGGCTTGCATACCAAATGACACACTATTCCCTATATAGTACACTACCTTTGACCAGGACCCATAAGGCTCTGGTCAAATGTAGTGCACCACAAAGGAAATAGGGTCCGATTTGGGACATACCCTGTATCCCCATCCAGATCCAGCTGTGTGTGACTGGGCCCTGGGACCATTGGCCTGAATCTGACAAGCCTAGGGCCAAAGCAGGTAGACTAATGACCATAGACATGGCCCTTCTGGCAATCCTTTGAACACATAGCCTAGCCATTTTATTCCATGATATATATGTATGTACTGTATGTATCCATGTACACTACCGGTCAAAAGTTTTAAAACACCTACTTATTCAAGGGTTTTTCTTTATTTTTACTATTTTCTACATTGTAGAATAATAGTGAAGACATCGCAACTACAAAATAACACATATGGAATCATGTAGTTACCCCCAAAAAAAGTGTTCATCAAATCAAAATATATTTGAGATTTGAGATTCTTCAAAGAGCCACCATTTGCCTTTATGACAGCTTTGCACACTCTTGGCATTCCTTTAACCAGCTTCACCTGGAATGCTTTTCCAACAGTCTTGAAGGAGTTCCCACATATTCTGAGCACTTGTTGGCTGCTTTTCCACTCTGCAGTCTGACTCATCCCAAACCATGTCAATTTGGTTGAACTCAGGGGATTGTGGAGGCCAGGTCATCTGATGCAGCACTCCATTACTCTCATTATTGGTAAAATAGCCCTTACACAGCCTGGAGGTGTGTTGGGTCATTGTCCTGTTGAAAAACAAATGATAGTGGCACTAAGCCCAAACCAGATGGGATGGCGTATCGCTGTAGAATGCTGTGGTAGCCATGCTGGTTAAGTGTGCCTTGAATTCTAAATATATCACAGATAGTGTCACCAGCAAAGCACCTCCATGCTTTACGGTGGGAGATACACATGCGGAGATCATCCATTCACCCACACCGCGTCTCACAGACACAGCAGTTGTAACAAAAAAAACTCCAATTTGGACTCCAGACCAAAGGACACATTTCCACCGGTGTAATGTCCATTGCTCGTGTTAACTTTTAAGAAGGAACACCTGTTAATTGAAATGCATTCCAGGTGACTATCTCATGGAGCTGGTTGAGAGAATGCCAAGAGCGTGCAGAGCTGTCATCAAGGCAAAGGGTGGCTACTTTGAAGAATCTCAACTATAAAATATATTTTGATTTGTTTTACACTTTTTTGTTTACTACATGATTCCATTCGTGTTATTTCATAGTTTTGATGTCTTCACTATTATTCTACAGTGTAGAAAATAGTTTAAATAAAGAAAAACCCTTGAATGAGTAGGTGCTCTAAAACCTTTGACCAGTAGTGTGAGAGTGAGAGAGAGGAGAAAGAGACAGGAGAAAGAGTAGAGAGAGAGAGAGAAAGCATGTGTGTACTCCCTTACTACATTTTAACAAAGATAACCCCAAAAAATAAATGCAGGAATTAAATCTGGCAAACTGTCGTAAGATATAATCCTTCCTTTCCTTTCCCTCAAATGAAATGTAGAACCAGATTCACGAGATCAAGGGGAAGAGTAATTAACCTTGCTCCTAGGCATCCAACCAGCTCTGATCCCCACAGAATTCAACCTCTGCAGAGAGCGGGCCTTCCTATCGACAGGCCACCCACATTCCAACCAGCTTTGATTATACTTTAGGCCAGGGTTGTGTTCAGTAGGACACAGCATTGTGGAGTGTTCAGATAGGAACAGGCTTATATTATGTGGAACAGAACAGATGTCAGCTGCTCTATTGGTGATATTTCTATCTACAAGGTGGTGAACGTTACGGCCCAGGCAGTCGAGTAATGGAACCTGCCACTTCCTCAAAATAACGTCAACATACTGTAGCTCGGTCACGACGGTGTGCAACATACAGCTCAAGTAGCATTGAGGTGAGGTGTGTAACTGACAATCACCCTCTATTGAGGTCAAAGTTCTGCTTGGTGGAAATCCCATTCGTTAAAGTGAGCAGATTGCTTTAGTTCAATCTCCTTATGTGGCTTGGCTAGGCCCAGTTTACTCAACCTGGCATCAGAGCCATACGAAACACATTGAACGTATTTCTGAGAACCTCCAAGACATATGACATGTACTAATGGTCTAGTTACTTTATACAAACAAAAGTAGGGAGGTTGGTTCACCTAAACTGCTACATAACTTATCCTAACCTTTGTCGTTAGTTCTCCTAATCACCAACGTAAATTCTCCCCATAATTCTTGTTTAGATGCAACAATCTACCTTTTCTGAGAGAAAGACGTATAATACTAGATGTATGATCATTTACATCATCCAACTCGTATGCCATTGTATGACCGGGTAAGACGTATGATACTATACATCCTCTAATTCGTATGATATTGTACAACTACTATTCCATTCATAATGTAAACTAATGTACATAATAAATGGGAGGTTAACAGATTTACGTACCAAATCCTATGAATTGCACTGAGACCAGGTTGGTTTACTATGCACTGACTGACCTCTGCCTGGTGAAAAGTAAATGGAGCTTTGACTCAGGAGATGACTTTGAGTCTTTGCCCCCCACCTCCCCCCTGCTCTGTGCAAATTGAATTTTTTGGAGTGTAGAGTGATAAGCACAGATGGAAGACTGTTTCTCAGGGCAGGCTTCAGCAGCATGTGCCTGGTTTCAAACAAAACCGCCACACACACTGAATCCTTGAGTCCCAACAAGCGATCTTTTAAACAGGAGACCAACTTGCTTTTTGTCCAACTAACTGCTTTGGGATGTACCAACAAGAAACAAGTATTCCCTGTTGATGTTTCATTTAAAGAAAACTAAGTGAATACTACTGTACAACAGACCATTACATAGGCCTAGGCATAATAATATGCAAATAACATGCAGTACAGTAGCTATACCTGAATGTATCAGAATGCACATATCTACATAAGAAAATATCTAGGCAGTACAACTGGGATTTCAGAGCCCAGATCACAATCACACCATAAAATAAGAATTTGTTCTTAACTGACTTGCCTAGTTAAATAAAAGTTAAAACAAAATTTAAAAAAAATAAAACAAACCTAGACTGAAATAACATCAACAACAGGGTCAACTATAGCCTCATCAGATATTCCATTCTTACATCACATAAATACTCATAATGTAGTGGAGAGGATTCTCGATTGAATAATCTTCCTGCATAAAATATATAGCCGTCTTGACATTGCATGAAAAGCACACAACATATACATAATTATAGGCCGACAGCTAGCTGTTCTCAATCAGATGCACACGTTGCCTCCTCTCTCCACATGAGGCCTACTCTACTCCTGTATTGACTCTTCGCTTTCATCTCGCTATAGTGGCTAGAACGATGGCTATTGCTGTATTGGACTTGACAGACGATGACCACCAACATGATCTAATGTACAGTCAA
Source organism: Salmo trutta (assembly GCF_901001165.1). Lineage (NCBI taxonomy): Eukaryota > Metazoa > Chordata > Actinopteri > Salmoniformes > Salmonidae > Salmo > Salmo trutta. The sequence continues at coordinate 10,796,080 of NC_042976.1, read as the reverse complement.
CTCTATTCAAAAAGCTGTTTAGTTTCAAGATGCTGTATATCCGATCGCATTCCCGCGTCATATGACCCGCGGCAGCGAGCGCACATAACAGGGACAGTAGGATAGGCTATAACATTATCATAGGCCTGCACTGTGATATGGATGTGTGTGAAATATTCTGACTATTGCATATGCATGAACATGTAATCGCTGGTCGATATTTGAAGACTGCTTCCTATCGAATACCCACCTGAAGAACATGAGATCAGAAAGACGCCGAATGCCAGTTTCGTTGCTGGTCCCATTTTCGGTCAAATGTCAAATCCTTTATTTCGAGTAAATCCTGGTGCCACGAATCCTATGGGATTAGCGTCCAAAGTATCAGAGTACCTTTTTATAGCAAATGCATCAGGTGACTGACTGATTGAAAGAGCTGCAATGCCTGTAACATACAGCATACAAATGTCCACTTCAGAATCCTTAGTGTTTATTGTATTCTTGTGGCATGGGACATGGTTTGAAACACATGTAAAAAAAGATATATATAACTATAAAGAAACTAAACTACTGCAAAAAAACAACGACGAATAGCTTGTTTGACTACTGGTTAATGTACTTGCTGCGTGGTGTATCCATTCTGCACACAATAATGCAACATTATCGCATTTTAGAAATAATGTCTAGCGCTAGACTATGTCCCAGCAAAAATAAATCACAAACTCTTACTTTGTTGCAATTTTTCCGACTATCTAGCGATAATCTTTCATCTAGACAGCTATATTGCATCACCGTTAACATAAACCGGATTTGCATAGGTTTAAGATTGCCAACTGGTTACCTCACTAATTAAATCACAAATACAATGAGTCGAGTTTGCGTAATTACATTTTACTGACCAAGTTTCACTCTTGCAAACATTACACCTTTCCAAAATCACATCCAAAGGAAAGTTGACGCCGGAGAAAACATCAACCAGCCATTCTACCGAAGGCTGTGTGTATTCCAAACGTTGTTTGTCCACAACATGCAAATAACGCAATATTGTCTCTAGCTGTCTTCAAAAAATCCGAATCTTGAATCACAGAAACTATATTTCGTATTTTAGATATGTCAATCGAGAAAGGATTGCAGTCGAGCTACACCGCTGAAGGCACATACGAAACCCGTGAAGCTAGCCCGATACGTTAGCTACTGGCTGGCTTGGTCGGTATCGATTCAATCAATGTTCACTCGTGCGAACGGGAAGTGTGGCATACAAGAAAACAACGAATTAGAGAATTTAAAATTAATCCTTTAGATGTAGTCTCTTTCGTCTAATATTGACGTTTTCCTTGAACGACTCGGTCATATAATTCTCATCACCTCTCCAAGTGCACAACTGTACTCAAGATGGCTGCTTGCACGGATTGTTTTTGATTTTTTTTTCTTCTTCATACTCATCTGTCACTACGCGACTAAAGCTGTGACCGACATGAATAACGGCCAATAGAGAACGACAAATCCGCCACAGCTTTTACAGCTCCACCAATCCCGTGAGGCATTCTCTTGTCTTGAGTCCATGACAATAAAACACGCCCAGGCGAGTGTACTGTGAGTAAAGGTATTGATGATGGGAGGGATGGCTGCAGATACGCTGATCAATAAAATGACTGGATTTTTTTTGTTGTTGTTTGTGAAAGGATAGGAACAGTAGTTTTGGTAATTGTTTCCTAGGAGACGCTAAGTAGGGTCACATATGCAAAAAACCTATAAAACCACGGACAACTCTAAACTGTCTTTAAGAAGGCATCTTTGGGACGTCCCAACTCTGACGTCACGTCATTGAAGTTGACATTAACACGGTGGTGGCTCGTTTTCCATCCAATTGGCGAGAGATTTTCATGCGAATATTTTAGAATCTGCATAAAGAAAATATATGCGCATTTTCCCACCAGTGGTGTGTTTTCAGTAAACGGACTTGTTGCGGCTAAAAAAGAAATCTGTGCGTGGGGACATTGTGCACACAAAATATACTTTTTCCGCTAAAGTTTTCATGTATCCTACCGAATAAAAATCTAAAGTTGAATGTGTTTCCAATAAGGAATTGTATCTTGAAACTGATGCTAGATGCATGCAATGTTTATATAGGCAAAATTTCACTTTCTTTGGTGAAAAAACTGCTTCCCCAACCTTAAATCTCACCGGTTGCCTAAAGCCTTCTTGTCTGTGTGAGAAAATAACATGTACATGGCATGTAGTAATAATATATATATATATATATATATATATATATATATATATATATATATATATATATATATATATAATGTAGTAATAATAATTTAACTGGAGATAGAAAACATTCTGGTATTTTAGCCTATATTCATTAATATTGATCAACCAGTCTAATGAGCACATGGATGTATCAAGGGATTATGAAACCAATATACTGTATGAAACCTGTACTACTGAGGTGCTTTGGAATTCCCCTGGATTAAAAATGTGGTTTTTTCAAATTCACATTTGAAGTGGAATTGAAACAAGTCCAACCTGACTGTCAACCTCTGGAAAGAATATTTGTTTTTTCTAACTTTCTAGGTTATATTGAATTATGTAAAACAGGTAATTTAAATGCATTATGATGAAGTAAATTTGGATGTTAGTTAACAATTTGAGAACTAGAATATGCTGCACATTTGTGTAAAGGTAATACTTTCCATGAGCTGCCTCTGGAATTAGGTAACCACACCTGACCTCATTTTTATTTGATCTTTATTTAACTAGGAAAGTCAGTTAAGAACAAATTCTTATTTACAATGGCATCCTACCCAGACAAAACAGGGCCATTTGTGCACCACCCTATGGGACTCCCAATCACAGGCAGATGTGATACAGCCTGGATTTGAACCAGGGACTGTAGTGACGCCTCTAGCGCTGAGATGCAGTGCCTTAGACTGCTGCGCCACTTGGAAGCGCTTTTCTTTAGTTGACCTAAAGAAAAGCGCTGGCGCTTATAACCTAAGCTTCAGTACGCATGTGGAAAATATCAAGGACACTAAGAGAGGATAGAAAGCCAGGATTTAGTCACATTTACTCACACCCAAGACCTGTCTCTCTAACCTACTTATGAGGCTATTACTCTAACCGCTAAATCACTTCAACACTCTCCTGAAATATGGGAAGTATTTGGTTGTGGGGTTCTATATATCACAGGAATACCAAGATGCCAGGCATTCTTCCCCTGAATGAGCTCATTAACTTTTAATCAGAGTTCTAAAAGTGCAAGAGATTATCCCAATGGATGTCAAAGAGTTTGCGTGAGATGTCAGGCAGATGTCAGGAGACAGGCCATGCATCTGTTAGAGCGCGTCGTCCCTGTCAGGCTGCTAATGTCCTTGAGAGAGCGTACACGTGTCTTTCTTCCGTGAAGGTAATTACTGTACTATTTCCCAGGATTCAGTTCTGCCAAGTAGCCTAGGACCTATTGTACCCAGTACAAGGTTTAACTCACTCAAAATTACCACTGTGCTTTAACTATCCGGTCAATCTTATTTGAGTACTTCAAAAGGCAACTCCCACATTTTTAATTAAACTTTTGGGTTCATGTAAAATACAACTCTAACCAATGTAGTGCTAAACCACATACTTGCACAACGTAGGCGTACTTCGCCCTAGCTCTCGTGAATAGCTAATCACTTAAGCACTAGTAAACCACATTACACCCTGTCCTCTGAAATCACATTAATGTTGAGCCTTGGCACATGTTAAGAATAATAGCCCATCTCCTTCACAGCATATACAGTTCTCTTTTACCATCTTACTGTCAGTCCATATATACCAGTTTCTATCCTTGCACTGTTTACAATGACTATTTAAATGATTGTTTGTGCACCATCCCTGCGTGATTGAAACCTCCATTGTCCCAATAGGCATCATATTACCATTTCTATCTCTGTTTAACAGCTATATTTTAGACCTTTGCTAATGTAATGTTGTGCAGATATGAAACTGCATGTTAAATTGCACTGGCAAATGGCTGCCAGATGTATATGATCACTTATGACGTTGCTATGGTGAAATTAAGTTAACCATGCATACAGAACTTCGCGGGATGTTCATAGCAGAAACCCTCTTTTAATTTTGAATCATTGTCAGGGGACAAGCCATTGGAGGGAGGGAGTTGCAGTAGTCTCCCTCCAGCTACTTCACTTGATATTGCTATTTCATTGAAATTACAATAAAACCACAGCATATTTTGGATTATGACAGGTTATACAAGCATTATTGTGAGAAGGATTGTGCGCCATTCATTACAGTATCTGGCACTGGTTAATGTGGGTTGGCAATGCAAGCTCCCTGTCACCATTGGAAATCAACACTAATTGAAGTTGAGAGGAGAGCTGAGGGGTTGGTGTGTGTGTGTGTGTGTGTGTGTGTGTGTGTGTGGGCGGGCGGGTGGGCGTGTGTGTGTGTGTGTGTGTGCGCGCGTGCGTGTGTGTGTGTGGCTGCTTGGTGACAGAGGGAGTAGAGGTGACGGCAGATTACCAGTGTGACCTGGGCAGCTATGACATTCCTCCCTGCTCCACTAATCTCATATCCTCCCTGACGTTACCTAGGCTGCAGTGTGTGAGTGTGTTCATGTTTTAATAGCCTACTTTCTAACTAAGGCAATGGCTGATGATAGTTACTAGCGCTACAGGGAGCCCATTATGAGGGCCTCAGGTTTTAATGACATATGTAGGTTTTAATGCCAGTGTAGCTACTAGTGGCTACACTGGCCTTGCCCAACTGAAAGGCACTTACTGCGAGGCCAATTCAATGTTGACTACTTACCATAATATTTTGCTAATCAACTTTCTTTATCAGAATTGTTTTGTCATTCCATCTCCCACACTCTCTCCCTCTCCCACACCCTCTCTCTCTCCCACACCCTCTCCCACACCCTCTCCCTCTCCCACACCCTCTCGCTCTCCGACACCCTCTCCTACACCCTCTCCCACACCCTCTCCCACACCCTCTCCCTCTCCCACACCCTCTCGCTCTCCGACACCCTCTCCCACACCCTCTCCCACACCCTCTCCCTCTCCCACACCCTCTCCCACACCCTCTCCCTCTCCCACACCCTCTCGCTCTCCGACACCCTCTCCCACACCCTCTCCCACACCCTCTCCTTCTCCCACACCCTCTCCCACACCCTCTCCCTTTCCGACACCCTCTCCTACACCCTCTCCCACACCCTCTCCCACATCCTCCCCTCACACTCTCCCTCTCCCACACCCTCTCCCACACCATCTCCCTCTCCCATGCTCCTTCCCACACCCTCTCCCACAACCTCTCCCTCACTCTCTCCCACACCCTCTCCCTCACTCTCTCCCTCACCCTGTCATACACCCTCTCCCACACCCTCTCCCACTCTTCTCCCTCTCCCACACCCACTCCCTCGTCCACACCCACACCCTCTCTGACACCCTCTCCCACACCCATTCCCTCTCCCACATCCTCTCCCACTCCCACACCCTTTCCCTCTCCCACACCCTCTCCCACTCCCACACCCTTTCCCTCTCCCACACCCTCTCCCTCTCCCACACCCTCATATCTTCCATATCTCCCTGTGAAACAGGAAACCCAGAGGAATCAGATGGTGCAGCATACCTCATTAACCCTGCTAGAATAGGACGTCTCAATTCCTTTAGGAGGCCATTACTTACTGCAAGTAAATCCTTGTCATCCACCAGTACTCCCTAAATCAAGGATACCGACGTGATATAAGTTACTGTAAACTAGGTTTCTAAATTAACTTCTATGGCATACCAGTAATACAAATGCTGGATCTGTCACAGGCGTCGAAAGGATTAGACCAAGGCGCAGTGTGTTGAGTGCTCATTCTTTACTTTTAATGAGTAACACTATCACAAGAAAAAACTAACGACAGCCAACAGTTCCATAAGGTACACAGACGATGCGGAAAACAACCACCCACAAAACCCAAAGGAAAACAGGCTGCCTAAGTATGGTTTCCAATCAGAGACAACGAAAGACACTTGCCTTTGATTGGAAACCATACTCGGCCAAACCTGGAAAACGAAACATAGAAAATGAAAACTAGAACACATTCCCCTAGAAACAAACAAACCCCTAAAACACACAAAACAACACCCCTGCCACGCCCTGACCAACTACTATGGCAATTGCCCCTTTCCACTGGTCAGGACGTGACAGGATCTGTAATTTATGACATTCTAATTTAATTCCTCTGGCAAAAACACAGGATGGAGTTTCGTAAACACAAACACTGCAGCCCCAATTTCCTACCACATCCTCTCTCTTGTCATGTTATGCAACCCACAGTGAACAGGACTCCACCAGGGATACACACACTCTACAGCCTGTGGGGAGTTATTCTGTTTGCTAGGGGGACCTATGAGACGTATTCTCCAGGCAAGCTTCTCTTCAGGGGATGTTGCAGAGGAATAGCATTTAAAATGAAAGCTTATGGTACAAGCTGTTCCTTCTAGTTCTCTTTGCCTTTATGTAACAATTGCGTGTTCTTCAACCACCATGGTCTCTGAGGTCCAGGATGCACAAGTTATGTTAGGACTGTCAACAAGGCAGTGTTACATACAAAACACAAAACAATGTCTCAACAAGTAAATGCTGACCCGCTTCAGCTTTTTAGTGTGTGTGCATGTAAGTGTGTGCGAAGGCATGCTCGCTCATGAGAGTGGGTGTATTAGTTGGTCGATGAGGACTGTTATAAATCCCAAAGTAAAGAAAAACCATAATAATATTTTCCACCTATAACTCTGATGCTGAGAAGGTGATCATATTCAGATCAATCTTTCCCATGGAAGCCATCCTGTTAACGTTAAGGAGGAGTGATGCTAACCTAACGTCAGTTCCCATCCGGCTCTGTTGATTTTGCCGCTCGCCCGTGGATTAAATAAAAAGCAGAGGGCTCCTGCCAAGTGGGGCAGCGGCCAAGGCCCGGCAGCTTGGCACAGAGGAGAAAAGGCAGTGCCATGGCGATGCATTCCTCACGCTAGGCATTCAACTGCTTGTCTAATACTCCTCTAGTACTGCATGGCTTCATCATTATCTGAAGTTCTATTGGAATTAAAACACCTGTAAGGGTTCGGAATTTGGCTATTGTGTTCTACCTGCTGTAGGGATTCTCCAGAAGTAGTAATGGTGTTGGTTAGTCAATAGAGCTCTGATAATGAATAGTCTCAAAACATATCAGTTTAATGTTGTATTTTGATTATCTAGTAATCGACATAGATGTGACAGTCGGTGTGTCCTTCATGAAATATGCAAAGGCTTTGTTGTGTTACGAATGGCTTTTGAATGTACTCTTATTAAATCATTCTAATCAGGACTTCAAAAGCTTTGTCCCTGTGTGAACATGTATGCTTGTATGCTTTGTGGGTAACCTCTACAGGTCTTTGACTGAAATTTCAAATGAACTCTAGTGAAGTTTCAGATTGTGTTTCTGTCATAACTTCAACCTCCCGCAGCATTTATAGACAACAGTGGGTGGAGTAGTGGGTAGAGTGGTTGTGACAGTATGACATGGGTAAACTAAGGGATGTGTGTTGTATTTTGCCCTTGAAAGGTCATGCAGTCCACCCCTGCAGTGTTGCCGCCCCACACCTCACCATGCTTCCTGTTTTTCAGCGGATTGTGTGTTTATCTTTGCCATTGGTCATCACATTTTCTGACAGGGGCGACTACCCACGCTGGGTGAAGGAGAGTTGATGTTTGTTCGGGCGCCGTGACACCCGCTAGACCCAACACTGCTAAACCCTTGTGATTTAAAGAAAGTTGTCCACCCACCTTCACCCCATGAACCCATCCATCGCTGGCCCTTGCTCTTTGTTAGAGCTAATGCCATCGCTGGCCCTTGGTCTTTGTTAGAGCTAATGCCACTGCTGCCTGATGCAGACATTTCATAACAGTAGGTTGTTTACTTTTACCATGAGTTTACTAGTAACTAAGAGTAGATAGTTGTCTATGTCCAAAAAATATTGTATAGGCCACAGAGACCTTGCCTACATCCTTCAAACTAACTAGATAATAAAATGGGAGGTTGGAAACAAAAGCTTTGTTAGGATTTAGAAATTAGGTTCACAGGTCAGTAGGACATTTCTGAAAATCAACAACAGTCAAACGTCAAATGGCAATAAACGTGTGCTAAACAAGTAGAGTAAGTAAATAGATTCCCTTGTTTCTCTTCAGCTTCTCCATTTCTACCACCCCCCGCTCTTAACCCAGTTCAATGTGTATTTAAGTGAAAATGCCAGAGAAGCCGGTGTTTGGAGGAAATATTGACACGGGTATTGTTAGGCCCGAGACCAAGTCAAGGGTGTTAGTCGAAAAGAAATGTGAGATAATGTCTAGATGCTTTTTATAGTGGAGATCAAGTTCATAAAGTGCCTGTCTGAGCTGATGAGACAGTGGATTGGGCAGTCAGATGGAACAGATGAAACAGGCATTTTAACATCATAGATTTAGCCGGTGGTAACTTGTGGAATAGACACCGGCTGGAGTACAGTTTTAACCAATCAGTATTCAGGATTAGAAAAAGACATCACCACTGTCAAGAAGAGGAGATCTACATTAAAGTATAAGTGATACGTGTAAAGCTAACTTCAACCAGGCAGAAACATCCCACAGTTTTGTAATTTGAATTCAATTTCCTCTCTCTTGACTGGGAGATGAGATCCCTGCTGTGTCTTTCTACTGAGGTGCAGTTGCTGTGCCAGCCTGAGCCATGTGTGGGTGTGTGTATGTGTCTGTGTATTTTGTGTGTGTGTGTGTGTGTCTGTGTATTTTGTGTATATGTGTGGGTGGGTGCAGCTAATGGCCTTTCTCCAGTAATTAAAAAGCCACTTTATTTCATCAAGCACTTCATTGTTATTTGCGAGCGCTCTCCAATGTCTACCTCTGTGCTTGACTCTGGAGGGCAGGGGGAAAACAACAGTGGGTTCTGAAAAGTTTGAAACAGAATACCACCTAACACAGTTACCACCCCATTAGAGGCCTGGTTACCACCCCATTAGAGGCCTGGTTACCACCCCATTAGAGGCCTGGTTACCACCCCATTAGAGGCCTGGTTTGAAACAGAATACCACCTAACACAGTTACCACCCCATTAGAGGCCTGGTTACCACCCCATTAGAGGCCTGGTTACCACCCCATTAGAGGCCTGGTTTGAAACAGAATACCACCTAACACAGTTACCACCCCATTAGAGGCCTGGTTTGTGTAGTAACGCTTAGAACGGTATCGTTTCTACTCTCTTTACCGCAATCACGTACAACCTCTTTGTAGACTACAACCCTGTGCTTTGTAACTTGGGAAGGCCAGCATGGTTCAGTTATATGGGCTTTACTAGGCTACTGTATTAGATTAAGAGTAGGAGCCCTGTCCCCCTTCTCCTACTTTGGAGGGGTGAGTACAGTATATGTTAATAAGTGGTGAGTAACTAATATGTTAATTCGGGGTGAGTACAGCATATGCTAATTAAGGGTGAGTACATCATACGTTAATTCGGGGTGAGTACAGCGTATGTTAATTAAGGGTGAGTACATCATACGTTAATTCGGGGTGAGTACAGCGTATGTTAATTAAGGGTGAGTACATCATACGTTAATTCGGGGTGAGTACAGCGTATGTTAATTAAGGGTGAGTACAGCGTATGTTAATTAAGGGTGAGTACAGCATATGTTAATTAAGGGTGAGTACAGCATATGTTAATTCGGGGTGAGTACAGCGTATGTTAATTAAGGGTGAGTACAGCGTATGTTAATTAAGGGTGAGTACAGCGTATGTTAATTAAGGGTGAGTACAGCATATGCTAATTAAGGGTGAGTACATCATACGTTAATTCGGGGTGAGTACAGCGTATGTTAATTAAGGGTAAGTACAGCGTATGTTAATTAAGGGTGAGTACAGCATATGTTAATTAAGGGTGAGTACATCATATGTTAATTAAGGGTGGTAGAAGGGTTGGCAGGATTGTCACCCTCCCCCTAATCTGGTTAGGTAATGATATGGCAGTGGATCTGCTCAGTGAGGGCTACCTTGTGGTTAACCTGTCTGTCTGACATTTACATCAGTTTCATGGGATGGTGATCAGCTAGATAGCTTATTAGCAGGGTATTCTAATGTCAAGAGGGGTTAATTGTTTGATCAAATGAAATGACATGACAGCAGAGGATCAGAAGTCCGTATTGAGCCCCAACCTGTTCTTGATGATGACTCTAGCTAAAGCTATCTTTTTTTGCATACCTTTTTTGGATTATATTGTAGGTTATTATTTGTCCTTCGCAATGAGTAGAGGTTTACTCTGTGTGTTATTCAGGTTCACGCATTCGCTCCAAGGTTCACTTCATACCCATGAACGTGGAGCTGTCCACAGGGCCAGTCCTCAGAGGACAGGAGCTAGCTAGCCCTGTCTATTATTAGGTGGAATTTGGACAATTTCTCTCCAGGCGCATCATGCAGAGAGAGCAGACTAATACAGCCCTCCTGACACCTGTTGAGAAGCACTCCTGGCCAAACAGCAGATTCTTTCAGATTTACACTGAGCTTTGGAATGGGGAGAGGTTTTCAATAAAACCACTAGGTTAAAGCTGTTATGGAACCTTGTTAATTTCTCACATCACAGATGAACCTATAAGATAGATGGTAGCATCTCCCACTTACAGCTGAACTTGTGATGACTGACTCAGTGACTTGAGTGACTTTAGTGCAGTGACAACCCTTATGTCCTCGTGTGAACCAAGATACCAGCCTGTTGGGACCTCCCGCACACTGGAAAGTCATTCTGGCCAGCTACACCATGTCTCTTTCATGCGTAGCCAGCATCGGCTCCTCTTTCATCTTCCACCATCGATCACTAGACATTTTAGTGCTACTAAAATAGTAATTTCTCCAGAGCCCTGCTTAAATCTGTAGCCCGGCGAACACAGAGACCTGTCCCTTTAACGCCCATTTAGTCAACGTTATGATGGCGGATCTGATAAACTGGATATGATACACTGCATTATCAAAGAGCAGATAGAACATGTTCTGTATGTGGTTAGAACATGTACAGAAGCCTGATAAGTGTTTGAGTGAGCTGTGTTACTTCTACTAAACACATACACCTACTGGTAACCGACATGCAAAGCAGGTTGTGATTGCATATCTGTCTCTATTGTAGAAACAGAACATCTGAATTTCAAATACTCATTAAAGAAGCTATTGTTAGAGGTGTGTATAAAAGGGGTGCCAATCTAGATTTAATGGTGAGAAAAGGTGAGAAGTGAACATTGGGAAATTCAGGTCAACAGAGGTCATTTGAGGCGTTCTAATTCAGGGAATTTCCCTCACAATCCAGAAGTTGGGAATAGCTACTGGAGCCTACAGTGTATTTCAGCATCATCCTCCACCCATTGCAATAACTCCCATCAATATCACCTGCTTATAGTGGGCACATTATTAATGCCTGTGTTAGCATGAAATAAAGTCCTCATGTACTAGCCTCTCGGTTAACTGCTAAACGACAGCACGGATTGCTCACTGACAGCTCTTTCATGTCCCGAATAAACACACCCACACTGCTACCATTTTTTACGATGGCCATCTCTTTTTACGAGTGGCTGATATTACATTCTCCATCGTCCTTATGTGATCAAATGGATACGTTTGGAGAGCGGTGGCGTCTGCAAATAGTTCCGTGATTAGATCACGATCAGAAATGAAAATGCAATGTGACACCTGGGGCCAGAGAGCCTATCACAGCATTCCCCAACTGGCGGCCCGTGGGTCAAATTTGGCCTACGTGTGATTTTTGTATTTTTTATTGTTGGACATAAAAGACTGTGAAAACACCAGCAAATCAGCTCCAAGTGATTTTAATTTTGTAAATCTGTTCCCACGTATTCCCACGCATAATAAAGAGACATGTGATCGTATAAATGTAAACAAGGTTTGAAATTATTATATTTTAGACAAATATTATATCTGTTTGGGCTTCTAGCGGTCAATTTGAGTCTACAAATGGTTGTAATTATGTTCTGGCCTCCTGACCATCCTCTCAGGGCCTACCATGCCTTATTACCATGTGGGAGAGGGAGGCAGGGAATTTGAGGAGCTCCTCCGAAAACGTACTAAACAGGGTAACAGTCACGATTAAGTCCGTGAGAAGATTCTACCAAACTGAATCATTACTGCCTATCTATTTCATGGTGTATACTATTCATAGTTTAGAGCTGGAAGGATGTTGAAACAACAATAAGTAAACTCTTGTTGGGTTGCAGAGATATTTATTCTGTCACATTTCCTCTTCCTTTTTCTGAAGGATTCACTAGGCTAACGTTAGACATTTTCTTGGGGAGCTGGCACTGTGCTGAAGATTCTCATCTTATTAGGGGTTCATTTCACACCAGTTGAAACCAGTTATAAAGATGCAGAGCAACAGGAACCAGATAGCATTTATGTTTGTGTGAAATCATTTAGCCATCGCTGCTGAGGACAGGTTGGGGATTGTGGTTTCAAATCAGTGTTTATCCCTGGCTGTAGCCCGCTTAAACATGAATAGCCTGCTTAATGTATTTGAATATCCTCCCATTCAAATTTTCACAATTATTCAAGTGAGCCGAAGTTTGATATCTCTGACGTTGTTTTGAAACTGAAAGGGCACCGCGGCAACAGCTGCCATGGTGCTTTAAGGCGGTAGTAGCAGGCTGGTCTGATGGACAGGTCTCTTTGTGCTTTATCCCTGGGAACCCTTTTCATCATCCAGGACCAAAAGGCCCCTTCTTCACACAAAGCTAAGGCCCCAGCGCTGGACTCAATCCTTTCAATTGGGTCGACTCGAAAAGACCAATGCGACTTGCCACTATAGTGAGCATTAGCATGTTTTTCACACTCATTCAGAGGCCTCTCGCAGAGCCTTTGTTTCAGAGCGTTACACAGTGCGATCAAGTAAACAGCAGTGGCAGGACAACCATTCCATCTGCTAATGACCATTGACTTTCATAGTAAAGTCCTTGGCATGTCAAAATGATGGTAGTGAAAACTGCAATGAAAGCTGTATGGCTCGATCAGACTAACAACGTCATTGCATCAATGCCACGTAATAAATTCTGCAGTCAAACTCTTTTCATTATGTAATCCAACAATTTTACTGGGTATGTGTGCAACAAAACTTCAATATTCACCTTTTGCTACTATTTTTGTCTAGTCTACAAGACGTAGGATATATCCAACATATGCAACACACAGAAACACACTGCAACTGCCTCTGCAACACAATGCTGCAAGGCAAATGCAGCGTTCCATTGCAAATGAATGTAGGCTACTTCTGGTGTACCAAAACACGATGACGCTGTCTGTGTGATCCAGGTGTTAGTCTCAGGTCTCATCCACAAGGGTGCAATCACTGCATTAATATCATCAGTGGAAATATCATTGATTGTATAACCGTGTATTGTGTTTCACATTTTCCATATTTTAAATGTTTAGAAGGTCATACCTTTAAGCATCTGGCAAAATCATGCGAGAATCTATACTGAACAAAAATATAAACACAACATGCAACAATTTCAACTATTTTATTGAGTTACTGTTCATATAAGGAAATCAGTCATTTGAAATGAATTTATTAGGCCCTAATCTATGGATTTCACATGATTGGGAATACAGAAATACATCTGTTGGTCACAGATACCTTAAAAAGAAGGTAGGGGCCTGGATAAAAGAAAACGGTCCGTATCTGGTGTGACCACCATTTGCCTCATGCAGCGCAACACATCTCCTTCACATAGAGTTGATCAGACTGTGGCCTGTGGAATGTTGTCCCACTCCTCTACAATGTCTGTGCGAAGTTTCTGGATATTTGCTAAAACATGAGGTGATGGAGGCGGATGAACGACAATGGGCCTCAGGATCTCGTTGTGGTGTCTCTGTGCATTGAAATTGCAATAGATAAAATGCATTTGTGTTCTTTGTCCGTAGTTTATGCCTGCCCATAACAAAACCCCACCGTCACCATGGGGCACTCTGTTCACAATGTTGACATCAGCAAACCGCTCACCCACACAACGCCATACATCTGCGGTTGTGTGGCCGGTTGGAAGTACTGCCAACATCTTTAAAGTGACGTTGGAGGCGGCTTATGGTGAAGAAATTAACATTCAATTCTCTGGCAACAACTCCGGTGGATATTTCTGCAGTCAGCATGCCAATTTCACAGTCCCTCAAAACTGCACATTTTAGAGTGGCTTTTTAATTGTCCCCAGCACAAGGTGCACCTGTGTAAAGCTGTCACCAAAGCAAAGGGTGGCTACTTTGAGGAATTACATTTTACATTTTAGTCATTTAGCAGACGCTCTTATCCAGAGCGACTTACAGTAGTGAATGCATACATTTCATACAATTTCATAAATTTATTTTCTTATGTGCTGCTTTATTTTCTTATGTGAATCACAAATATAAATTATATTTTGATTTGTTTAACACTTTTTTGGTTACTACATGATTCCATATGTGATATTTCATAGTTTTGATGTCTTCACTATTATTCTACAATGTAGAAAATAGTAAAAATAAAGAAAAACCCTTGAATGAGTAGGTGTGTCCAAACTTAATTTTTTTTTTTTACCTTTATTTAACCAGGTAGTCTAGTTGAGAACAAGTTCTCATTTACAACTGCAACCTTGCCAAATAAAGCAAAGCAGTGCAACACAAACAACAACACAGAGTTACATATGGAATAGACAAAACATACAGTCAATAACACAATAGAAAAAAAGTCTATATAGAGTGTGTGCAAATGAGGTAAGATAAAGGAGGTAAGGAAATAAATAGTGGCGAAATAATTACAATTTAGCAATTAAAAACTGGAATGGTAGATGTGCAGAAGCTGAATGTGCAAGTAGAGATACTGGGGTGCAAAGGAGAAAAATAAATAACTAAATAACAGTATGGGGATGAGGTAGTTGGATGGGCTATTTACCGATGGGCTATGTACAGGTGCAGTGGTCTGTGAGCTGCTCTGACAGCTGGTGCTTAAAGTTTGTGAGGGAGATATGAGTCTCCAGCTTCAGGGATTTTTTTCAATTCGTTCCAGTCATTGGCAGCAGAGAACTGGAAGGAAAGGCGGCCAAAAGAGGAATTGGCTTTGGGGGTGACTGGCACTGTGTCACGTCCTGACCAGCAGAGGGAGTAGTTGTTTAGTATTTTGGTCAGGACGTGGCAGAGGGATGTTTGTTTTGTATGGTGGGGGTTTTGTGTGTGTTGTAGAGGGGTGTTTGATTTATGTGTTCCTGGGTTTTGGGTGTATGTTCTAGGTTGTATTTCTGCATTCTGTCTAGTTTAGGTTTTCTATGTTTAGGTTTGGGTGCTGGACTCTCAATTGGAGGCAGGTGTTTCTCGTTGCCTCTGATTGAGAGCCCTATATATGGGTAATTGTTTGGTGTAGTGTTTGTGGGAGATTGTTTCTTGTTTTGCGTGTGTGAGCATGACAAGACTGTTTTGTTGTTCGTGAGTTCTTCGTTTTTTGTTATTTTGGTGTTCACTTTATTTTAAAATAAATACAAGATGAGCATCCACATTCCTGCTGCGTTTTGGTCCTCCATTCCCGATGACAACCGTTACAGAATCTCCCACCACAAAAGGACCAAGCAGCGGAGAAAGGAGCCAAGGGAATTCGGTCTGGACTATAGGAAGCAGCGCGCTCGGGAGGAGATGGCATCCTGGTCGCTGGAGGTATTGGAGTCTAGGATTGACTGGACATGGGAACAATTACTGGACCACTGTGACAACCTGCCTGGGAGGAAGGTAGAGCGCGAGAGGCACGCACAATCTCGCCCATACGCACGCACAGTCCTGTGCGAGTTATTCCAGCCCCTCGCAGATGCCGTGCTAGAGTGGGCATCCAGCCTGGTAGGAGGATGCCTGCACAGCACGTCTGGTCGCCAGTACGCCTCCTAGGACCAGGCTACCCTACTCCCGCTCTACGCACGGCAACCATCAGGCCCCTGCACAGCCCAGTTCGCCCTGTACCAGCACTCCGCTCGTACAGGGCTACTAGTTCCATCCAGCCAGGACGGGTTGTGCAGGAGGTGAGATCAAGACCGCCTGTGCGCCTCCATGGCCCGGTGTTTGACCCTCCATGGCCTCTCGTGCTGACCCGGAAGTGCGAGCCCCCAGTCTGGTACGTGGTACGTCCAGTACTAGCACCACGCATCAAGCTTCCAATGAGTCAGCCCAGTCCAGTACAGCCTGTTCCTGCTCCTCGCACTAGCCCTGAGGTGCGTGTTCCCAGGCTGATACCTCCAGTACCTGCACCACGCATCAGGCTTCCAGTGCGTCAACCCAGTCTGACTCGGCCTGTTCCCGCTCCCCGCACTAGCCCTGAGGTGCGTGTCCCCAGACTGGCACATCCAGTACCAGTACCACGCATCAGGCTTCCAGTGCATCAGCCCAGCCTCGAGTTCGGCACCAGTGTGCAGTCCAGAGTATCTGGCACCAGTGTGCAGTCCAGAGTATCTGGCACCAGTGTGCAGTCCAGAGTATCTGGCACCAGTGTGCAGTCCAGAGTATCTGGCACCAGTGTGCAGTCCAGAGTATCCGGCACCAGTGTGCAGTCCAGAGTATCCGGCACCAGTGTGCAGTCCAGAGTATCCGGCACCAGTGTGCAGTCCAGAGTATCCGGCACCAGTGTGCAGTCCAGAGTATCCGGCACCAGTGTCTAGTCCGGAACCGAGGGAGTCTGCCTGCGACCCGGAACCGAGGGAGTCTGCCTGCGACCCGGAACTAATCAAGTCTGTCTGCATTCTAGAGGACAGTAGGCCGGAGCCAGAAGCACCTGTATAGGTGGGTTGGGGAGGGGGGGTGTAGCACAAGTGCCGTCGGTGACGGCAGCCACCCTCCCTTCCCTCCCTTTAGTTTAGGGGGATTTTTTTTGTTATTGTTTTTTTGGGGTTTTGTTTATTTATGAGGTGCATCCGGGGTCTGCACCTTTAGGGGGGGTACAGTCACGTCCTGACCAGCAGAGGGAGTAGTTGTTTAGTATTTTGGTCAGGACGTGGCAGAGGGATGTTTGTTTTGTATGGTGGGGGTTTTGTGTGTGTTTGATTTGCGTTTTTGTGTTCCTGGGTTTTGGGTGTATGTTCTAGGTTGTATTTCTGCATTCTGTTTAGGTTTTCTATGTTTAGGTTTGGGTGCTGGACTCTCAATTGTAGGCAGGTGTTTCTCGTTGCCTCTGATTGAGAGTCCTATATATGGGTAATTGTTTGGTGTAGTGTTTGTGGGAGATTGTTTCTTGTTTTGCATGTGTGAGCCTGACAAGACTGTTTTGTTGTTCGTGAGTTCTTCGTTTTTTGTTATTTTGGTGTTCACTTTATTTTAAAATAAATACAAGATGAGCATCCACATTCCTGCTGCGTTTTGGTCCTCCATTCCCAACGACAACGTTACACACTGTGTGTGTGTATATATCTATCAAAAATACTAAAATCACCAGGAATTCAGCTGAAAATGTTTAATTTAGCAAATCTGAAAAGGTATACTATTGAGATGGAGACTACAGAAAAAGACGGTAATGAAACCATGTAGCCCGACAGCAGAGAAAGCGTTCTCTGAATAGAAGGATGGCCTGATATGAAGACAATAGCATTAAGTGAAAGTCGAGGTCAAGTAACTTATGAGACACATATATTCTTTGGAAAAACATTATCCTTCAGGTTCCATAACAATGTTCTGTGTTCTTCACTCCATGATGGTGAGAAACACATACGCACACACACTGATTGCTGATACCGTGTTCTGCAAAGGGCATCCATCTAGATTGTATTCATACATTTGCAGATTCCACGTGTGAGCAGCTCATTAAATGAAGCCGATGAGGCGCAGTTTGGAGAGGCCTGACCAAACATGTTTAGGAAACACATCATAGGCCTTTATGACCCCATATACACAGCAGAAAATTACTTTACAGCACTTTTACATTAAAGTACAGCATTACAGCACTCAAACAAGTGTACCAGCAAGGCCAGGAACATCTGAGTCCCTTAGGACTGACCTAACCTACAAAACAAGCCTAATTTGACATTTCAAGTAAATCATGCATTAATGACAATGTGTAATTTAACAATTTCTTTGTCAATAACATGTTCTTACTAGAGCAATTATATTGTTACTTCACAATTACAAGAGCGACGTTGTCACTTAAAGTAGTGCCCCACATTGATCTGTCATTTCTATCTTTTTCCAGTTTTGAGCCAGCGCACGGTGGAGAAGATGACAGGGATGAGAGAGCAAGTGAGTTTTCAATAGCATATTTTTGGGTAGTTAGTTAGTCTTGCGTCTCTGTGTTACTGATCCTCACATCTGATACAGAGGCAGATCTCTCAAAATAAAATGCCACAGCGTGCCACTAATTATAGCTTGTCATATAAATTCTAAAGACTATTGAGTTGAGGGTTCTTTCATCAGAGGCAGATGACTGTGGTAATGAGAATTGGAGCGATGAGAGGAGGTTACTGATTATCGTCACTTATGCTCACAAAGAGATAGAGTGACTGGTCATTAACATTGAGGACTGGCAATGATTGATCTCCCACAATGTTTACAATGGAGAGGAGAGGAGGGAGAGATATATAAAGAGGAGAGAGAGAGATGGAGAGAGAGAACCTAATGCTAAAATATACTGATCTGTACTCTTAAATATCTACTCTGTAACAACCAGAAGAGGACTGGTCACCCCTCGGAGCCTAGTTCTCTGTAGGTTTCTTCCTATTTTCCTGTCTTCTATCTAGGGAGCTTCTGCATTGCTTGCTCTTTGGGATTTTAGGCCGGGTATCTGTAAATCACAATGACAACTGATGTAAAAAAAAAAAGCTTCATAAAATACATTTGACTGATTGATTGATTGTACTGCAGCGCTTCCCAAACTCGATCTTGGGGACCCCAAAGGGTGCACCTTATGTTTTTTGCCCTAACACTACACAGCTTGATGATTAGTTGATCATTTGAATCAGCTGTGTAGTGCTAGGGGCAAAAACCAAAATGTGCACCCCTTGGGGTCCCGAGGACCGGGTTTAGGAAACGCTGCAGTACTGTATGTACATTCTCCCCTCATCAACAATCTATAGAAATGAATGAAACTCAACTAATGCCACAGTGTATCATGCCTTAGAAGTTGTTATTTAATAGGGCAAATATACACTAGAACAGAGCTATGCAATCACAAGCACCCTTGAAATGGATGCTATTTGATGCCTTGAATTTGAGATATTTATGCGCGAAACTGTGAATATATCTCAAATCAATAGGATACTCTATTACAGCCTGCCAGTGGCAAAGATACCAGAGTTATCTAACGATTGGCAGTAGGTTTCCAGTCATGGTGAGCATTTTATCATGAAGGTCATCAGTGACAGAGATGCACCGCCTCATTTAGTAGCACTGCCTTAATTGTCTCCTCCTCTGATGTTTTCAGAGCTTTCTAGATGTTTGACATTGGCATTCTATTGTCGTGGACTGATGTTTTCAGAGCTTTCTACTGTCGTTGACGAAGGTTAGAGCAACACAACAGACAGACAAGAGAGGTAAAGAGGAGATTAAAATAGACACATCAACTCAGAAAGAGAAGCAGACACAGTGAAAATGACCTTACATAGCCTGAGGACTACGAGTGAATGTTATTTAAACCTCCCCAAGGGCACCGAGGACATCTAATCAGTAATGACAATGGTAACCATTTTGAACATTTTAGTGTGATAGGGTTAGAATCATACATGCATGACAATTGAATCACATTGAAAGGGTCTGAACTACGTCAACATACTATACTGTGCGTCAGTGGCTTATTCAAAAGGAACAATCGGTAAAGAGAGGCTTATAGAATTAAGAGAGAGGACCGTGAAGCAAATTCAACATGTTGAATTTCACATTTTGACATTTAACACGTTCTGGCTGTCGTGCTGGGAGTTCTGACCTTCTGGGCACCTGCCAAAAGAGCTTGCCTGCCATTTTTAGATCCGTTTTTTTCTTTCTTTCTTTGTTTTTCAAGGACAGAACTACATCAATATATATATATTTTTAAGGGCACTCATAGCCTACATATCAATACCAATACATACACAAACTATTTAGTTCAAATAGGGGAGAGGCGTTGTGCTGCGAGGTGTTGCTTAATCTGTTTTTTGAAAACAGGTTTTCTGTTCATTTGAGCAATATGAGATGGAACCGAGTTCCATGCAATAACGGCTCTATATAATACTGTATGCTTTCTTGAATTTGTTCTGGATTTGGGGACTGTGAAAAGACCCTTGGTGGCATGTCTGGTGGTGTAAGTGTTTGTGTCAGAGCTGTGTGTAAGTTAACTATGCAAACAATTTGGGATTTTCAACACATTAATGTTTCTTATAAAAAAAAGAAGTGATGCGGTCAGTCTCTCCTCAACTCTTAGCCAAGAGAGACTGGCATGCATAGTATTTATATTAGCCCTTGGATTACAATGAAGAGGAAGATGTGCTGCTCTGTTCTGGGCCAGCTGCAGCTTAACTAGGTCTTTCCTTGCAACACTGGACCACACAACTGGACAATAATCAAGATAAGACTAAACTAGAGCCTTCAGGACTTGCTTTTTGGAATGTGGTGTCAAAAAAGCAGTACATATCTTTATTGCGGACAGACCTCTCCCCATCTTTACAACCATTGAATCTATATGTTTTGACCATGACAGTTTATAATCTAAGGTAACACCAAGTAATTTAGTCTCCTCACCTTGTTCAACAGCCACACCCTACATTACCAGATTCAGAGGTCTAGAGGTCTAGGGAATTATTTGTACCAAATACAATGCTCTTAGTTTTAGAGATGTTCATGACCAGTTTATTACTTGCCTCCCATTCCAAACCAGACTGCAACTCTTTGATAAGGGTTTCAGTGACTTCATTAGCTGTGGTTGCTGATGCGTATATGGTTGAATCATCAGTATACATGGACTCACATGCTTTGTTTAATGCCAGTGGCAGGTCATTGGTAAAAATAGAAAAGAGTAGAGGGCCTAGAGAGCTGCCCTGCGGTACACCACACTTTACATGTTTGACATTAGAGAAGCTTCTATTAAAGAAAACCCTTTGTGTTCTATTTGATAGATAGCTCTGAATCCACGATATGGCAGAGGTTTTTTCAACAACAGGTTATGGTCAATAATATCAAAGGCTGCACTGAAATCTAACAGTACAGCTCCCACATGAGTTTTCATGAGTCTCTTTTGATTTCAGCTGCAGTAAAGGATTAAAGTCTGATTGTTTGTTGTGGAAAAATATAAACACAATCAGAATGGATACTTCCAGATGAATGAGGCAGATTATTTTACTCCCAAATATTAGCTTTCTGACAATCTGTGCCTACGATTACAGCCAAACTGCTAGTTGGCACACTAGAGTGATAGTTATTTGGTACCAGTGCCCCCTGTATATAGCCTCGTTATTGTTGTTCTTATTGTGTTTTTATAATTACTTTTTATTTTAGCCTACTTGGTAAATATTTTCTTATTGAACTGCACTGTTGGTTAAGGGCTTGTAAGTAAGCATTTCATGGTAAAGTCTACACTTGTTGTATTCGGCGCATGTGGCAAATAAAGTTTGATTTGATTTGATTCTCAACAATGCAATACAAAGTCCTTTTTATGACATTTACAATCCATACCCGTTGACAGTATGCTGAAATGGTTAGTGTACATGTAAGTATCTAAATGTTGCAGCTACACTGGCATAGCCTAAGCATTTCCCTAAGAATATTGGCCCTAACTGGTTGTTTGGAAAGTGCTTATCTGCTGTAACGCCGGTGACTTGCTGTGTAATTAGTTTTCCAGGCGACACACAACCATTAGCGTGTGATTAGGAGGGATACTTGTTAAGTTGGTATAATTAAAAAGGCAATTTATGTGTAATTACTTTAATTAGGCGATTAGCTGATCATTTGCAATGTGAGAACATTGCAGTGATTTGAAGGGGCCATTTGCTCACAATAAATTCAGACCCATGTAGAACAACAAGTTACCCTCACGACGATAGCCAGTGATTATGTGAGAGATTATGGCTGTCAATTGAAATGGTTGAGAAGTGACTTGGTTATAATTACTTGCAGTATGTTGTAGCATTGAGTTGATTGATCTATAGGGATTGTGGTAAAAAAAAATCAACATGGGTTCATAAATTGAGCACTTCCATATTTGTTTATGAGAAAACAAACCAATGTTTATACTGAATCCTCAAAGTATGAAATGAAATGTCCCAATGTGCTTCCTATTCACATTCCCAATGTGCTTCCTATTCCTACTCATAAACATCATAGCGGCCATTATGCCACCCTTCGGACATTTTGAAATGAATGCAAGGGCATGGGAATCTGTGGCTCATTGCCCTATATGTCTATGCCACTGGCTGAGGCTTCCTGCCTACCAGTTGTTGTGGCATTCTCTCCCTCCCTGGTACAGGGTGCTGCACAATCCTTTTAATCTCCCCACCTCAGGCCTCACAGAAAATGTACCGGGAGAGATGGGTCAGGAGGTGGGAAGTGTGTCGGTCGGGGCTGGAACTGAGCCTGGAGCTGAACAGGGAGAGATGGGTCAGGAGGTGGGAAGTGTGTCGGTCGGGGCTGGATCTGAGCCTGGAGCTGAACAGGGAGAGATGGGTCAGGAGGTGGGAAGTGTGTCGGTCGGGGCTGGAACTGATCCTGGAGCTGAACAGGGAGAGATGGGTCAAGAGGTGGGAAGTGTGTCGGTCGGGGCTGGAACTGAGCCTGGAGCTGAACAGGGAGAGATGGGTCAGGAGGTGGGAAGTGTGTCGGTCGGGGCTGGAACTGATCCTGGAGCTGAACAGGGAGAGATGGGTCAAGAGGTGGGAAGTGTGTCGGTCGGGGCTGGAACTGAGCCTGGAGCTGAACAGGGAGAGATGGGTCAGGAGGTGGGAAGTGTGTCGGTCGGGGCTGGAACTGATCCTGGAGCTGACCAGGGAGAGATGGGTCAAGAGGTGGGAAGTGTGTCGGTCGGGGCTGGATCTGAGCCTGGAGCTGAACAGGGAGAGATGGGACAGGAGGTGGTAGTGTCGGTACTAGAGACGGGGCAGAAGCTGCCAGTGCCAGGGAGAGAGTGTGGGGAGAGTGGGTTTCCACAAAAGCAGCAGAGGTGTGAGAGTTGGAGTGTTGTTAGCAGATACTAAATGCATGTCCAGCCTGGTGCACTGTGAGCACAGCTTCACAGGGTGGTCAAATTCACACTCACAGCTATTACTCTCTCTTTTTCTCTCATGCCGCTTCATCACTTGTTTCTATTCTCTCTAATGGCCTAAATCTTTCTCTTATGTCTGAAACTGTCTCAGTGACAGTGCATGGCCTATACAGGGTCACACCACTACACCCACCACAAATATGTTTCAGGCATAACTGCAGAATGTCAAAACATGTAAGGACAACCCAAATTTAAGTAAAGAAATACCAGAATACCAATCAGACCAGGTCCCAAAGCTTTTGTTAGACAAGTATCAATCTAAATAGGCTTGGTGTTTGGGCAGTTGTGCTGCACAGGCAGGTTTCCGCAGGGCAGAGGGATGTAGTTGCTGATGAATGAGTGTACATTGTGACAGGTTAGTAATCACTCCAGGCCAGCAGGACATCTGATCGATCCAGCACAACAAGGAATCTGTGTTGGGAGCCCTGCCTCCATCAGTAGTGGTATACTCCCCACTGCAGCCAAGCCAATCACTGTCATCATTTACATACAGTGGGTGAATGAAACATGAAGCGTGACTCATGTCACTTATTATGTATATTCCATATTCTGTTTTAAAAAGCGGTTATATTTCCATAACAAGATTGTAATAAATTGTGTAGACAGTAGACAGGCAAGCCAAGTTGTATAGATAATATATACTGGACAAAAATATAAACGCAACATGCAACAATTTCAAATAATTTACTGAGTAAGAGTTCATATAAGGAAATCAGTCAATTGAAATTAGGCCCTAATCTATGGATTTCAAATGACTGGGCAGGGACACAGCCATGGGTGGACCTCGGCGGGCAAAGGCCCACCCACTGGGGAGCCAGGCCAAGCTAAGCCAATCAGAATGAGTTTTTCTCCACAAAAGGGCTTTATTACAGACAGAAATACTCCTCAGTTTCATCAGCTGTCCGGGTGGCTGGTCTCAGACGATCCCGCAGGGGAACGACCTCATTCATTCATCTACAAACCTCTAACTAACACATTGGAATTACCCAGAGAGATAAAAACAAGCATATTTGAGAGTATATTATGATTGATTACTGAGAGCACTGAGAAGAAATACTGAACAGTCAAAACATCTGCAACCTTTATACAACCCTGGGTTAATGCAGTTCATATATTGATAATTGTTTCAATCTATATGAATCAATTCTTGATTAGGGCATTTCAGTTTGTTTATTCAAAGGTCAAAGGTTTATTCAAAACTAAAACATATTCAAAGATGACAAAAAATGTAATGTGATACAATTTTGTATCACTTATTTTCAATTTAAATCCATATAATAAAATGATAGCAATACCAATGCTAAACATACAGTCTTGGAACTGTACATTGACAAAGGTTACTATATTATTCCCTGTAACAAAACAACAGGGAGAAGTTACATCACATGAGACTATTGTCAATCCTCAGTGTGGTTTTCTCAACGTGGCGATAGATATGGGCATTGTGTTTAAACACATTCCCTGCTGATGGCTGATGTGTCTCTGTCATCACCTGACCCCGTTTAATCCGCTGGGCTGGCCCAACATCTGACAATGCATTACAGTACGGTACAGCCGGTCCTGCTGCCATACAGACTGACACAGCACTGGGGCTAGGGCTCCATGTGCCCCTCCCCCAACTCTATCTCTACCCTAGAGGAACATCCCTCTGACAGTTTGGGCTTTCCCCTTTACCAAAGGATGAGTTCATTGTGCTACTAACACTATACATACATTATGTGTGTAGGACCATAGATACTGTAGGATTTATTTTAATAAATATTTTATTCAAAGCAGCTACACAGTTCACAGGGACATATGTATTCAGTATGTGTGACCCATGAGGGAATCAAACACACAACCTTGAGGTTGTTGTCAACACCATGCTCTAAGCCACTGAGCCGTTGGAACCACAAAATGGACAATTTCTCCATACCATACCAATGACCTTGATTGCAAAAGCTACAGGGGGTTGACATATAGCTTTTCACAATAACACGTTAATCCAGTCTATGTCAACAAGAAATGACTCACTGAAGCCTCTGTCATGTGACTTGAGATTAATACACTTTTTCTGGATTCAAGGGAAAGGAAAGGGAAAGGGGGGATATCTAGTCAGTTGTACAACTGAATGCATTCAACTGAAATGTGTCTTCTGCATTTTACCCAACCCCTCTGAATCAGAGAGGTGAGGGGGGCTGCCTTAATTGACATCCACGTCATCGGTGCCCAGGGAACAGTGGGTTAACTGCCTTGCTCAGGGCAGAACAACAGATTTTTACCTTGTCAGCTCAGGGATTCAATCCAGCAATGGATCCATTCAATGCATTTTAAACACGACAAACCTTTACTGAAAATAAAATAACTTTTGCCATTAGACATTGACACATACTTATTGCAGACCAGTACTCAATGATGATGCATGAGGATCATAACAGTTCTTTACACGTATGCCTCTCTATCTTCCTTTAACATTACTGCACATCTTTGTTCACAAAGAGACAGAAATTCATGAAATATTATATGACAGTACTCCTCTTTGAAGAAGAAACCACATTTCAGATTCCCTTATGTAAAGTACATTTTCAGGTCTAGGCGTATTTGCAGTGTTGATTAAATTGACTGTTTGAACAGGCCCACGCCTCTCCTGAATGGCGTTTTATGATTTATGTCAGTGTCCACATGAACGCCAATCAATTCACTGCTGGCTGACAGAGCCAATCATCCAGTTTCTCACCTGGGGGTGAAAGAGCTCTTGAACCGGATAATAAGTTTTACCTCCCTCTCTTATGACGAGGAGTCCTTTGAATAAATGTCAGAGCCACCTGAGAAAAGATAAGAAATAGCTGTTTTACAACCACAATGTAATCCACACACGCTAGATAAATTACATAGTGTGACTTTCCCATTTCCAATAAGCTATGAACTAGTCTGGGCTTGTTACTCTGAAAGGTTTGAATTGGATGTAATGAAAGAGGAATAGCTCCTTAAGGTCAATGGTTGGAATGAAACGGATAGGCCTAGTTGAAATTAAAAAGTTGAACACTGTTGTTTTGGGATGGTCATTGCTAATGTTATCCAATGGTGGTACCTGCAACACTGCTGACTCAGAAACACACTTTATCTGCATCTTTACCATGTTCTCTAATACAAAGTCTAATCTCTCCCATGTTGTCTAGTCTCTACCATGTTGTCTAGTCTCTCCCATGTTGTCTAGTCTCTCCCATGTTGTCTAGTTTCTACCATGTTGTCTAGTTTCTACCATGTCTTTCCCATGTTGTCTAGTCTCTACCATGTTGTCTAGTCTCTACCATGTCTCTACCATGTTGTCTAGTCTCTACCATGTTGTCTAGTCTCTACCATGTTGTCTAGTCTCTACCATGTCTCTACCATGTTGTCTAGTCTCTACCATGTTGTCTAGTCTCTACCATGTTGTCTCTACCATGTTGGCTAGTTTCTACCATGTTGTCTTGTTTCTACCATGTTTTCTTGTCTCTACCATGTTGTCTAAAAACAGTTTGTTCTGTCTACCTCGTTTTCATGGACTTGCCGTTTTCATCATGGAGGAACATCTGACCATTTCAGCACAACACCACACCAACACCCCACCACACCGCACAGCTCAGAAGAAAACAAGTTTGCAGAGGCTGAATGGCAATTGCATAATGTGTCTATGAATAGTGTGTGGGCTGTAGGAAAGCGGCAGTGTGTTGCATGGATAATTGATGACTTTCAGAACAGCAGACTTATATGCAATGCGCTGTGTCAGGTTAGAGGGTACTCTACCTATCCCCCCTCTCTCATAAACAGTTTGGGGTCAATCGGTGATGTATTTCCATCTAAAAAGTTTGTGGTCATACTGAGTAATCCCATCCCCAAATACTGTATATACAATTATTTTTATCCTTAAAACTTCTCTAGGATAGGGGGCAGTATTGTGATATCCGGATGAAAGGCGTGCCCAAATTAAACTGCCTGCTTGTCGGGCCCAGAAGGTAGGATATGCATATTATTAGTAGATTTGGATAGAAAACACTCTGAAGTTTCTAAAACTGTTTGAATGATGTCTGTGAGTATAACAGAACTCATATGGCAGGCAAAAACCAGAGAAAAAATCCAACCAGGAAGTGACTTGTCGTTTTTCTATCTAATCCCTATCGAAACTACAGTGTTTGTGGGGTCATTTTGCACTTCCTAAGGCTTCCATTGGCTGTCAACAGCCTTTAGAAACTTGTTTCATGTGTCTCCTGTTACTGGGCAGAGAATAAGAGCTCAGTCAATCAATGGACTGCCTGGGACCAGTGAGTTGTTTACTGCGCGGGCATGTTGGCGCGCCGCTCCTTCTTTTTCTTCTGTAATGAATACGCTATTGTCCAGTTGGAATATTATCGATGTTTTATGTTAAAAAGACCCTAAGGATTGATTGTAAACAACGTTTGACATGTTTCTACGAATGGTAATGGAACTATTTGACTTTTTGTCTCTGGCTTTACGCTCACACGTTATGTCTTTGGATTAGTGATCTGAATGCGCAAACAAAATGGAGGTATTTGGACATAAATATGGAGTATTTCGAACAAAAAGAGCATTTATTGTGGAAGTGGGAGTCCTGGGAGTGCATTCCGACGAAGATCAGCAAAGGTAAGGGAAGATTTATAATACTAATTCTGAGTTTAGTTGACTCCAGAACTTGACGGGTAACTGTATAGCTTGCTTTGATGGCTGAGCTCTGTACTCAGAATATTGAAAAATGTGCTTTCGCCGTAAAGCTATTTTAAAATCTGACACAGCGGTTGCATTAAGGAGTAGTATATCTATAATTCTTTCAATAACTGTTGTAAAGTTTATCAACATTTATGTTGAGTATTTTTGTAAATTGATGTGCTCATTCACCGGGTGTTTTGGTGGGAATACATTTTCTGAACAACATGCGCCAATGTAAAATGGGGTTTATGGATATAAATATGAACTTTATCAAGCAAAGCATACATGTATTTTGTAACATTGAGTCCTGGGAGTGTCATCTGATGAAGATCATCAAAGGTTAGTGATTCATTTTAGCTGTATTTCTGTTTTTTGTGATGCCTCTCCTTGCTTGGAAAATGTCTGTGTGGTTTTTCTTGTTTAGGCGCTGTCCTAACATAATCTAATGTTATGCTTTCGCTGTAAAGCCTTTTTGAAATCGGACACTGTGGTTGGATTAAGGAGGATCTTATCTTTAAAATGGTGTATAATACTTGTATGATTAGACTACTGCAATGCTCTACTTTCCGGCTACCTGGATAAAGCACTAAATAAACTTCAGTTAGTGCTAAACACGGGTGCTAGAATCTTGACTAGAACCAAAAAATTGTATCATTTTACTCCAGTGCTAGCCTCTCTACAATGGCTTCCTGTTAAGGCTAGGGCTGATTTCAAGATTTTACTGCTAACCTACAAAGCATTACATGGGCTTGCTCCTTCCTATCTTTCTGATTTGGTCCTGCCGTACATACCTACATGTACGTTACGGTCACAAGACGCAGGCCTCCTTACTGTCCCTAGAATTTCTAAGCAAACAGCTGGAGGCTTTTCCCTATGGTCTGCCTATCCATGTGAGAGACGCAGACTCGACCTTTAAGTCTTTATTGAAGACTCATCTCTTCAGTTGGTCCGATGATTGAGTGTAGTCTGGCCCAGGGGTGTGAAGGTGAATGAAAAGGCACTGGATCGACGAACTGCCTGGCCGGACGAACTGCCTTGCTGTCTCTGCCTGGCCGGTTCCCCTCTCTCCACTGGGATTCTCTGCCTCTAACCCTATTACGGGGGCTGAGCCACTGGCTTACTGGTGCTCTTCCATGCCGTCCCTAGGAGGGGTGCGTCACTTCAGTGGGTTGAGTCACTGATGTGATCTTCCTGTCCGGGTTGACGCCCCCTCGGGTTCGTGCCGTACGGGAGGTCTTCGTGGGCTATACTCGACCTTGTCTCAGGGTAGTAGGTTGGTGGTTGAAGATATCCCTCCAGTGGTCTGGGGCTGTGCCTTGGCAAAGTGGGAGGGGTCATATCCTGCCTGTTTGGCCCTGTCTGGGTGTATCGTCGGACAGGGCCACAGTGTCTCCAGACCCCTCCTGTCTCAGCCTCCAGTATTTATGGTGGAATAGTTTATGTGTCGGGGGCTAGGGTCAGTCTGTTATATCTGGAGTATTTCTCATGTCTTATCTGGTGTCCTGTGTGAATTTAAGAATGCTCCCTCTAATTCTCTCTCTCTTTTTCCCTTTTTCTCTCTCGCTCTTTCTCTCTCTTTGTCTTTCTCTCTCTCTTTCTCTCTCTCTTCTCTCAGAGGACCTGAGCCCTAGGACCATGCCTCAGGACTACCTGGCCTGATGGAACCCTGACCTCTTCACTGGACGTGCTACCTTGTCCCGGACCTGCTGTTTTGGACTCTCTCTCTACCGCACCTGCTGTCTCTAACTCTGAATGATCGGCTATGAAAAGCCAACTGACATTTACTCCTGAGGTGCTGACCTGTTGCACCCTCGACAACTACTGTGATTAATATTATTATTATCTGACCCTGCTGGTCCTCTATGAAAGTTAGAACATCTTGGCCATGTTCTGTTATAATCTCCACCCGGCACAGCCAGAAGAGGACTGGCCACCCCTCAGAGCCTGGTTCCTCTATAGGTTTGTTCCTAAGTTCTGGCCTTTCTAGGTAGTTTTTGATATGCCACCAAGGAATGGTCAGAGAGGGCACTTCCTGTATGGAATCTTCTCAGGTTTTGGCCTGCCATATGAGTTCTGTTATACTCACAGACACCATTCAAACATTTTTAGAAACTTTAGAGTGTTTTCTATCCAAATCTACTAATTATATGCATATTCTAGTTTCTGGGCAGGAGTAGTAACCAGATTAAATCGGGTACATTTTTTATCCGGCCGTGAAAATACTGCCACCTATCCCAAAGAAGTTATACACCAACATGGATAAAGCATGATATAAACCAGCATGGATAAAGCATGTTATAAACCAGCATGGATAAAGCATGGTATAAACCAGCATGGATAAAGCAAGGCATAAACCAGCATGGATGAAGCAAGGCATAAACCAGCATGGATAAAGAATGGTATAAACCAGCATGGATAAAGCATGGTATAAACCAGCATGGATAAAGCATGTTATAAACGCATGGATAAAGCATGTTATAAACCAGCATGGATAAAGCATGGTATAAACCAGCATGGATAAAGCATGTTATAAACCAGCATGGATAAAGCATGGTATAAACCAGCATGGATAAAGCATAGTATAAACCAGCATGGATAAAGCATGGTATAAACCAGCATGGATAAAGCATGGTATAAACCAGCATGGATAATACATGGTATGAACCAGCATGGATAAAGCATGGTATAAACCAGCATGGATAAAGCATGGTATAAACCAGCATGGATAAAGCATGGTATGAACCAGCATGGATGAAGCAAGGCATACACCAGCATGGATAATACATGGTATAAACCAGCATGGATAAAGCATGGTATAAACCAGCATGGATAAAGCATGGTATAAACCAGCATGGATAAAGCATGGTATAAACCAGCATGGATAAAGCAAGGCATAAACCAGCATGGATGAAGCAAGGCATAAACCAGCATGGATAAAGATGGTATAAACCAGCATGGATAAAGCATGGCATAAACCAGCATGGATAAAGCATGGCATAAACCAGCATGGATAAAGCATGGTATAAACCAGCATGGATAAAGCATGTTATAAACCAGCATGGATAAAGCTAGTTATAAACCAGCATGGATAAAGCATGTTATAAACCAGCATGGATAAAGCATGTTATAAACCAGCATGGATAAAGCATGTTATAAACCAGCATGGATAAAGCATGTTATAAACCAGCATGGATAAAGCATGGTATAAACCAGCATGGATAAAGCATGGTATAAACCAGCATGGATGATACATGGTATAAACCAGCATGAATAAAGCATGGTATAAACCAGCATGGATAAAGCATAGTATAAACCAGCATGGATAAAGCATGGTATAAACCAGCATGGATAAAGCAAGGCATAAACCAGCATGGATAATACATGGTATAAACCAGCATGGATAAAGCATGGTATAAACCAGCATGGATAAGCATGTTATAAACGCATGGATAAAGCATGTTATAAACCAGCATGGATAAAGCATGGTATAAAACCAGCATGGATAAAGCATGTTATAAACCAGCATGGATAAAGCATGTTATAAACCAGCATGGATAAAGCATAGTATAAACCAGCATGGATAAAGCATGGTATAAACCAGCATGGATAAAGCATGGTATAAACCAGCATGGATAAAGCATGGTATAAACCAGCATGGATAATACATGGTATAAACCAGCATGGATAAAGCATAGTATAAACCAGCATGGATAAAGCATGGTATAAACCAGCATGGATAAAGCATGGTATAAACCAGCATGGATAAAGCATGGTATAAACCAGCATGGATAAAGCATGTTATAAACGCATGGATAAAGCATGTTATAAACCAGCATGGATAAAGCATGGTATAAACCAGCATGGATAAAGCATGTTATAAACCAGCATGGATAAAGCATGGTATAAACCAGCATGGATAAAGCATAGTATAAACCAGCATGGATAAAGCATGGTATAAACCAGCATGGATAAAGCATGGTATAAACCAGCATGGATAAAGCATGGTATAAACCAGCATGGATAAAGCATGGTATAAACCAGCATGGATAAAGCATGGTATGAACCAGCATGGATGAAGCAAGGCATACACCAGCATGGATAAAGCATAGTATAAACCAGCATGGATAAAGCATGGTATAAACCAGCATGGATAAAGCATGGTATAAACCAGCATGGATAAAGCATGGTATAAACCAGCATGGATAATACATGGTATAAACCAGCATGGATAAAGCATGGTATAAACCAGCATGGATAAAGCATGGTATAAACCAGCATGGATAAAGCATGTTATAAACCAGCATGGATAATACATGGTATGAACCAGCATGGATAAAGCATGGTATAAACCAGCATGGATAAAGCATGGTATGAACCAGCATGGATAAAGCATGTTATAAACGCATGGATAAAGCATGTTATAAACCAGCATGGATAAAGCATGGTATGAACCAGCATGGATAAAGCATGTTATAAACCAGCATGGATAAAGCATGTTATAAACCAGCATGGATAAAGCATGGTATAAACCAGCATGGATAAAGCATGGTATAAACCAGCATGGATAAAGCATGGTATAAACCAGCATGGATAAAGCATGGTATAAACCAGCATGGATAATACATGGTATAAACCAGCATGGATAAAGCATGGTATAAACCAGCATGGATCATACATGGTATGAACCAGCATGGATAAAGCATGGTATAAACCAGCATGGATAAAGCATGGTATGAACCAGCATGGATAAAGCATGTTATAAACCAGCATGGATAAAGCATGGTATAAACCAGCATGGATAAAGCATGGTATGAACCAGCATGGATAAAGCATGGTATAAACCAGCATGGATAAAGCTAGTTATAAACCAGCATGGATAAAGCATGTTATAAACCAGCATGGATAAAGCATGTTATAAACCAGCATGGATAAAGCATGTTATAAACCAGCATGGATAAAGCATGTTATAAACCAGCATGGATAAAGCATGTTATAAACCAGCATGGATAAAGCATGGTATAAACCAGCATGGATAAAGCATGGCATAAACCAGCATGGATAAAGCATGGTATAAACCAGCATGGATAAAGCATGTTATAAACCAGCATGGATAAAGCTAGTTATAAACCAGCATGGATAAAGCATGTTATAAACCAGCATGGATAAAGCATGGTATAAACCAGCATGGATAAAGCATGGTATAAACCAGCATGGATAAAGCATGGTATAAACCAGCATGGATAAAGCATGGTATGAACCAGCATGGATAAAGCATGTTATAAACCAGCATGGATAAAGCATGTTATAAACCAGCATGGATAAAGCATGGTATAAACCAGCATGGATCATACATGGTATGAACCAGCATGGATAAAGCATGGTATAAACCAGCATGGATAAAGCATGGTATGAACCAGCATGGATAAAGCATGTTATAAACCAGCATGGATAAAGCATGTTATAAACCAGCATGGATAAAGCATGGTATAAACCAGCATGGATCATACATGGTATGAACCAGCATGGATAAAGCATGGTATAAACCAGCATGGATAAAGCATGGTATGAACCAGCATGGATAAAGCATAGTATAAACCAGCATGGATAAAGCATGTTATAAACCAGCATGGATAAAGCATGTTATAAACCAGCATGGATAAAGCATGGTATAAACCAGCATGGATAAAGCATGGTATAAACCAGCATGGATAAAGCATGGTATAAACCAGCATGGATAAAGCAAGGCATAAACCAGCATGGATGAAGCAAGGCATAAACCAGCATGGATAAAGAATGGTATAAACCAGCATGGATAAAGCATGGTATAAACCAGCATGGATAAAGCATGTTATAAACGCATGGATAAAGCATGTTATAAACCAGCATGGATAAAGCATGGTATAAACCAGCATGGATAAAGCATGTTATAAACCAGCATGGATAAAGCATGGTATAAACCAGCATGGATAAAGCATAGTATAAACCAGCATGGATAAAGCATGGTATAAACCAGCATGGATAAAGCATGGTATAAACCAGCATGGATAATACATGGTATGAACCAGCATGGATAAAGCATGGTATAAACCAGCATGGATAAAGCATGGTATAAACCAGCGTGGATAAAGCATGGTATGAACCAGCATGGATGAAGCAAGGCATACACCAGCATGGATAATACATGGTATAAACCAGCATGGATAAAGCATGGTATAAACCAGCATGGATAAAGCATGGTATAAACCAGCATGGATAAAGCATGGTATAAACCAGCATGGATAAAGCAAGGCATAAACCAGCATGGATGAAGCAAGGCATAAACCAGCATGGATAAAGAATGGTATAAACCAGCATGGATAAAGCATGGCATAAACCAGCATGGATAAAGCATGGCATAAACCAGCATGGATAAAGCATGGTATAAACCAGCATGGATAAAGCATGTTATAAACCAGCATGGATAAAGCTAGTTATAAACCAGCATGGATAAAGCATGTTATAAACCAGCATGGATAAAGCATGTTATAAACCAGCATGGATAAAGCATGTTATAAACCAGCATGGATAAAGCATGTTATAAACCAGCATGGATAAAGCATGGTATAAACCAGCATGGATAAAGCATGGTATAAACCAGCATGGATAATACATGGTATAAACCAGCATGAATAAAGCATGGTATAAACCAGCATGGATAAAGCATAGTATAAACCAGCATGGATAAAGCATGGTATAAACCAGCATGGATAAAGCAAGGCATAAACCAGCATGGATAATACATGGTATAAACCAGCATGGATAAAGCATGGTATAAACCAGCATGGATAAAGCATGTTATAAACGCATGGATAAAGCATGTTATAAACCAGCATGGATAAAGCATGGTATAAACCAGCATGGATAAAGCATGTTATAAACCAGCATGGATAAAGCATGTTATAAACCAGCATGGATAAAGCATAGTATAAACCAGCATGGATAAAGCATGGTATAAACCAGCATGGATAAAGCATGGTATAAACCAGCATGGATAAAGCATGGTATAAACCAGCATGGATAAATCATGGTATAAACCAGCATGGATAAAGCATAGTATAAACCAGCATGGATAAAGCATGGTATAAACCAGCATGGATAAAGCATGGTATAAACCAGCATGGATAAAGCATGGTATAAACCAGCATGGATAAAGCATGTTATAAACGCATGGATAAAGCATGTTATAAACCAGCATGGATAAAGCATGGTATAAACCAGCATGGATAAAGCATGTTATAAACCAGCATGGATAAAGCATGGTATAAACCAGCATGGATAAAGCATAGTATAAACCAGCATGGATAAAGCATGGTATAAACCAGCATGGATAATACATGGTATAAACCAGCATGAATAAAGCATGGTATAAACCAGCATGGATAAAGCATAGTATAAACCAGCATGGATAAAGCATGGTATAAACCAGCATGGATAAAGCAAGGCATAAACCAGCATGGATAATACATGGTATAAACCAGCATGGATAAAGCATGGTATAAACCAGCATGGATAAAGCATGTTATAAACGCATGGATAAAGCATGTTATAAACCAGCATGGATAAAGCATGGTATAAACCAGCATGGATAAAGCATGTTATAAACCAGCATGGATAAAGCATGTTATAAACCAGCATGGATAAAGCATAGTATAAACCAGCATGGATAAAGCATGGTATAAACCAGCATGGATAAAGCATGGTATAAACCAGCATGGATAAAGCATGGTATAAACCAGCATGGATAATACATGGTATAAACCAGCATGGATAAAGCATAGTATAAACCAGCATGGATAAAGCATGGTATAAACCAGCATGGATAAAGCATGGTATAAACCAGCATGGATAAAGCATGGTATAAACCAGCATGGATAAAGCATGTTATAAACGCATGGATAAAGCATGTTATAAACCAGCATGGATAAAGCATGGTATAAACCAGCATGGATAAAGCATGTTATAAACCAGCATGGATAAAGCATGGTATAAACCAGCATGGATAAAGCATGGTATAAACCAGCATGGATAAAGCATGGTATAAACCAGCATGGATAAAGCATGGTATAAACCAGCATGGATAAAGCATGGTATAAACCAGCATGGATAAAGCATGGTATAAACCAGCATGGATAAAGCATGGTATGAACCAGCATGGATGAAGCAAGGCATACACCAGCATGGATAAAGCATAGTATAAACCAGCATGGATAAAGCATGGTATAAACCAGCATGGATAAAGCATGGTATAAACCAGCATGGATAAAGCATGGTATAAACCAGCATGGATAATACATGGTATAAACCAGCATGGATAAAGCATGGTATAAACCAGCATGGATAAAGCATGGTATAAACCAGCATGGATAAAGCATGTTATAAACCAGCATGGATAATACATGGTATGAACCAGCATGGATAAAGCATGGTATAACCAGCATGGATAAAGCATGGTATGAACCAGCATGGATAAGCATGTTATAACGCATGGATAAAGCATGTTATAAACCAGCATGGATAAAGCATGGTATGAACCAGCATGGATAAAGCATGTTATAAACCAGCATGGATAAAGCATGTTATAAACCAGCATGGATAAAGCATGGTATAAACCAGCATGGATAAAGCATGGTAAACAGATGGATAAAGCATGGTATAAACCAGCATGGATAAAGCATGGTATAACCAGCATGGATAATACATGGTATAAACCAGCATGGATAATACATGGTATAAACCAGCATGGATAATACATGGTATAAACCAGCATGGATAAAGCATGGTATAAACCAGCATGGATAAAGCATGGTATAAACCAGCATGGATCATACATGGTATGAACCAGCATGGATAAAGCATGGTATAAACCAGCATGGATAAAGCATGGTATGAACCAGCATGGATAAAGCATGTTATAAACGCATGGATAAAGCATGTTATAAACCAGCATTGATAAAGCATGGTATGAACCAGCATGGATTAAGCATGTTATAAACCAGCATGGATAAAGCATGTTATAAACCAGCATGGATAAAGCATGGTATAAACCAGCATGGATCATACATGGTATGAACCAGCATGGATAAAGCATGGTATAAACCAGCATGGATAAAGCATGGTATAAACCAGCATGGATAATACATGGTATAAACCAGCATGGATCATACATGGTATGAACCAGCATGGATAAAGCATGGTATAAACCAGCATGGATAAAGCATGTTATAAACCAGCATGGATCATACATGGTATGAACCAGCATGGATAAAGCATGTTATAAACCAGCATGGATAAAGCATGGTATAAACCAGCATGGATAAAGCATGGTATGAACCAGCATGGATAAAGCATGGTATAAACCAGCATGGATAAAGCTAGTTATAAACCAGCATGGATAAAGCATGTTATAAACCAGCATGGATAAAGCATGTTATAAACCAGCATGGATAAAGCATGTTATAAACCAGCATGGATAAAGCATGTTATAAACCAGCATGGATAAAGCATGTTATAAACCAGCATGGATAAGCATGGTATAAACCAGCATGGATAAAGCATGGCATAAACCAGCATGGATAAAGCATGGTATAAACCAGCATGGATAAAGCATGTTATAAACCAGCATGGATAAAGCTAGTTATAAACCAGCATGGATAAAGCATGTTATAAACCAGCATGGATAAAGCATGGTATAAACCAGCATGGATAAAGCATGGTATAAACCAGCATGGATAAAGCATGGTATAAACCAGCATGGATAAAGCATGGTATGAACCAGCATGGATAAAGCATGTTATAAACCAGCATGGATAAAGCATGGTATAAACCAGCATGGATAAAGCATGGTATAAACCAGCATGGATAAAGCATGTTATAAACCAGCATGGATAAAGCTAGTTATAAACCAGCATGGATAAAGCATGTTATAAACCAGCATGGATAAAGCATGTTATAAACGCATGGATAAAGCATGTTATAAACGCATGGATAAAGCATGTTATAAACCAGCATGGATAATACATGGTATAAACCAGCATGGATAAATCATGGTATAAACCAGCATGGATAAAGCATGGTATAAACCAGCATGGATAAAGCATGGTATGAACCAGCATGGATAAAGCATGTTATAAACCAGCATGGATAAAGCATGTTATAAACCAGCATGGATAAAGCATGGTATAAACCAGCATGGATCATACATGGTATGAACCAGCATGGATAAAGCATGGTATAAACCAGCATGGATAAAGCATGGTATGAACCAGCATGGATAAAGCATGTTATAAACCAGCATGGATAAAGCATGGTATAAACCAGCATGGATAAAGCATGGTATAAACCAGCATGGATAAGCATGTTATAAACCAGCATGGATAAAGCATGGTATAAACCAGCATGGATAAAGCATGGTATAAACCAGCATGGATAAAGCATGTTATAAACCAGCATGGATAAAGCATGTTATAAACCAGCATGGATAAAGCATGTTATAAACCAGCATGGATAAAGCATGTTATAAACCAGCATGGATAAAGCATGTTATAAACCAGCATGGATAAAGCATGGTATAAACCAGCATGGATAAGCATGGTATGAACCAGCATGGATAAAGCATGTTATAAACCAGCATGGATAAAGCATGTTATAAACCAGCATGGATAAAGCATGGTATAAACCAGCATGGATAAAGCATGGTATAAACCAGCATGGATAAGCATGGTATGAACCAGCATGGATAAAGCATGTTATAAACCAGCATGGATAAAGCATGTTATAAACCAGCATGGATAAAGCATGGTATAAACCAGCATGGATAAAGCATGTTATAAACCAGCATGGATAAAGCATGTTATAAACCAGCATGGATAAAGCATGGTATGAACCATCATGGATAAAGCATGTTATAAACCAGCATGGATAAAGCATGTTATAAACCAGCATGGATAAAGCATGGTATAAACCAGCATGGATAAAGCATGGTATAAACCAGCATGGATAAGCATGGTATAAACCAGCATGGATAAAGCATGGTATAAACCAGCATGGATAAAGGCATGGTATAAACCAGCATGGATAAAGCATGGTATGAACCAGCATGGATAAAGCATGTTATAAACCAGCATGGATAAAGCATGTTATAAACCAGCATGGATAAAGCATGGTATAAACCAGCATGGATAAAGCATGGTATAAACCAGCATGGATAAAGCATGGTATGAACCAGCATGGATAAAGCATGTTATAAACCAGCATGGATAAAGCATGTTATAAACCAGCATGGATAAAGCATGGTATAAACCAGCATGGATAAAGCATGTTATAAACCAGCATGGATAAAGCATGTTATAAACCAGCATGGATAAAGCATGGTATGAACCAGCATGGATAAAGCATGTTATAAACCAGCATGGATAAAGCATGTTATAAACCAGCATGGATAAAGCATGGTATAACCAGCATGGATAAAGCATGGTATAAACCAGCATGGATAAAGCATGGTATAAACCAGCATGGATAAAGCATGGTATAAACCAGCATGGATAAAGCATGTTATAAACCAGCATGGATAAAGCATGGTATAAACCAGCATGGATAAAGCATGGTATAAACCAGCATGGATAAAGCATGGTATAAACCAGCATGGATAAAGCATGGTATAAACCAGCATGGATAAAGCATGGTATAAACCAGCATGGATAAAGCATGGTATAAACCAGCATGGATAAGCATGGTATAACCAGCATGGATAAAGCATGTTATAAACCAGCATGGATAAAGCATGTTATAAACCAGCATGGATAAAGCATGGTATAAACCAGCATGGATAAAGCATGGTATAAACCAGCATGGATAAAGCATGGTATAAACCAGCATGGATAAAGCATGGTATAAACCAGCATGGATAAAGCATGTTATAAGCCAACATGTATCTGTAATACCAAGGCTGATGGCTCCAATTACATTCCAGAGGGGAAAAAGGTGTCAAAATGGATTGCCTTAACCTT
Source organism: Salmo trutta (assembly GCF_901001165.1). Taxonomy (NCBI): domain Eukaryota; kingdom Metazoa; phylum Chordata; class Actinopteri; order Salmoniformes; family Salmonidae; genus Salmo; species Salmo trutta. The sequence continues at coordinate 10,756,102 of NC_042976.1, read as the reverse complement.
GTGTTAATTTTTGGAAAGCTTTGATATATAGACGGAGAAAGAGAAAATCCCTTTCAATGTCGGTCAGTTGTGAACAATGTCTTCATATTATGTTATCTAGTTGTTGTTAGCTACTTGCAGGAAAAAGAGATGTGTGTAGCTGTCTAACTTGAAAGTCACACAATGAGAAAGCAGAGGTCTTCTATCCTAATGCTTTGAGCCACATTGACATTTCGGGTAATTGAGTAAATGGACACTAGCTGGGATCTTAGCCGTCTAATCATGTTGACCAATTTAATGATAAACTCGTGACCTTCCTCCCTAATTCTTCCAAAGTAGCGCGTCCCACCACGAGGTCAACCCCTGAACCATGTTGTCCTGTGCCATGTGACAGTAAGAGCACTCATCAGCGATCAGCCATTAGGCTTACTGACAATGTCACTTGGAATGGCCAGGGATCAGAGTCGGGGCGGGAGGGTGGGGAGAGGAGAGGAGATGGGGGGGGAGGGCGTAGAGAGAGAAAGAGATTATGGAAGAAGGGAGAAGATAAGGAAGAGACAGAGAGAGTATGAGTTAGGGGGAGATGGAGGGGGAGAGAAGGTGAGGGAGTAAAAGGAGGACTTAGAGAGGCAGTATAATCAGAGATAAAGACAGGGAGGTATAGAGACTGAAAATGGAGGAGGACTTAGAGGCAGTATAATCAGAGATAAAGACAGGGAGGTATAGAGACTGAACATGGAGGAGGACTTAGAGGCAGTATAATCAGAGATAAAGACAGGGAGGTATAGAGACTGAACATGGAGGAGGACTTAGAGGCAGTATAATCAGAGATAAAGACAGGGAGATATAGAGACTGAACATGGAGGAGGACTTAGAGTCAGTATAATCAGAGATAAAGACAGGGAGATATAGAGACTGAACATGGAGGAGACTTAGAGTCAGTATAATCAGAGATAAAGACAGGGAGGTATAGAGACTGAACATGGAGGAGACTTAGAGGCAGTATAGTCAGAGATAAAGACAGGGAGGTATAGAGACTGAACATGGAGGAGGACTTAGAGTCAGTATAATCAGAGATAAAGACAGGGAGGTATAGAGACTGAACATGGAGGAGGACTTAGAGTCAGTATAATCAGAGACAAAGACAGGGAGGTATAGAGACTGAACATGGAGGAGGACTTAGAGGCAGTATAATCAGAGATAAAGACAGGGAGGTATAGAGACTGAACATGGAGGAGGACTTAGAGAGGCAGTATAATCAGAGATAAAGACAGGGAGGTATAGAGACTGAACATGGAGGAGACTTAGAGGCAGTATAATCAGAGATAAAGACAGGGAGGTATAGAGACTGAACATGGAGGAGACTTAGAGGCAGTATAATCAGAGATAAAGACAGGGAGGTATAGAGACTGAACATGGAGGAGGACTTAGAGGCAGTATAATCAGAGATAAAGACAGGGAGGTATAGAGACTGAACATGGAGGAGGACTTAGAGAGGCAGTATAATCAGAGATAAAGACAGGGAGGTATAGAGACTGAACATGGAGGAGACTTAGAGGCAGTATAATCAGAGATAAAGACAGGGAGGTATAGAGACTGAACATGGAGGAGGACTTAGAGAGGCAGTATAATCAGAGATAAAGACAGGGAGATATAGAGACTGAACATGGAGGAGACTTAGAGGCAGTATAATGAGAGATAAAGACAGGGAGGTATAGAGACTGAACATGGAGGAGACTTAGAGGCAGTATAATCAGAGATAAAGACAGGGAGATATAGAGACTGAACATGGAGGAGACTTAGAGGCAGTATAATGAGAGATAAAGACAGGGAGGTATAGAGACTGAACATGGAGGAGACTTAGAGGCAGTATAATCAGAGATAAAGACAGGGAGGTATAGAGACTGAACATGGAGGAGACTTAGAGGCAGTATAATCAGAGATAAAGACAGGGAGGTATAGAGACTGAACATGGAGGAGACTTAGAGGCAGTATAATCAGAGATAAAGACAGGGAGGTATAGAGACTGAACATGGAGGAGGACTTAGAGAGGCAGTATAATCAGAGATAAAGACAGGGAGGTATAGAGACTGAACATGGAGGAGGACTTAGAGGCAGTATAATCAGAGACAAAGACAGGGAGGTATAGAGATTGAACATGGAGGAGGACTTAGAGGCAGTATAATCAGAGATAAAGACAGGGAGGTATAGAGACTGAACATGGAGGAGACTTAGAGGCAGTATAATCAGAGACAAAGACAGGGAGGTATAGAGACTGAACATGGAGGAGACTTAGAGGCAGTATAATCAGAGATAAAGACAGGGAGATATAGAGACTGAACATGGAGGAGACTTAGAGGCAGTATAATCAGAGATAAAGACAGGGAGATATAGAGACTGAACATGGAGGAGACTTAGAGGCAGTATAGTCAGAGATAAAGACAGGGAGATATAGAGACTGAACATGGAGGAGGACTTAGAGGCAGTATAATCAGAGATAAAGACAGGGAGGTATAGAGACTGAACATGGAGGAGGACTTAGAGTCAGTATAATCAGAGACAAAGACAGGGAGGTATAGAGACTGAACATGGAGGAGGACTTAGAGTCAGTATAAACAGAGATAAAGACAGGGAGGTATAGAGACTGAACATGGAGGAGGACTTAGAGGCAGTATAATCAGAGACAAAGACAGGGAGTTATAGAGACTGAACATGGAGGAGGACTTAGAGGCAGTATAATCAGAGACAAAGACAGGGAGATATAGAGACTGAACATGGAGGAGGACTTAGAGGCAGTATAATCAGAGATAAAGACAGGGAGGTATAGAGACTGAACATGGAGGAGACTTAGAGGCAGTATAATCAGAGATAAAGACAGGGAGGTATAGAGACTGAACATGGAGGACTTAGAGGCAGTATAATCAGAGACAAAGACAGGGAGGTATAGAGACTGAACATGGAGGAGACTTAGAGGCAGTATAATCAGAGATAAAGACAGGGAGATATAGAGACTGAACATGGAGGAGACATAGAGGCAGTTTAATCAGAGATAAAGACAGGGAGGTATAGAGACTGAACATGGAGGAGACTTAGAGGCAGTATAGTCAGAGACAAAGACAGGGAGATATAGAGACTGAACATGGAGGAGACTTAGAGGCAGTATAGTCAGAGACAAAGACAGGGAGATATAGAGACTGAACATGGAGGAGACTTAGAGGCAGTATAATCAGAGACAAAGACAGGGAGATATAGAGACTGAACATGGAGGAGGACTTAGAGGCAGTATAATCAGAGATAAAGACAGGGAGGTATAGAGACTGAACATGGAGGAGGACTTAGAGGCAGTATAATCAGAGATAAAGACAGGGAGATATAGAGACTGAACATGGAGGAGACTTAGAGGCAGTATAATCAGAGATAAAGACAGGGAGGTATAGAGACTGAACATGGAGGAGGACTTAGAGGCAGTATAATCAGAGATAAAGACAGGGAGATATAGAGACTGAACATGGAGGAGACATAGAGGCAGTTTAATCAGAGATAAAGACAGGGAGGTATAGAGACTGAACATGGAGGAGACTTAGAGGCAGTATAGTCAGAGACAAAGACAGGGAGATATAGAGACTGAACATGGAGGAGACATAGAGGCAGTTTAATCAGAGATAAAGACAGGGAGATATAGAGACTGAACATGGAGGAGACATAGAGGCAGTTTAATCAGAGATAAAGACAGGGAGGTATAGAGACTGAACATGGAGGAGACTTAGAGGCAGTATAGTCAGAGACAAAGACAGGGAGATATAGAGACTGAACATGGAGGAGACTTAGAGGCAGTATAGTCAGAGACAAAGACAGGGAGATATAGAGACTGAACATGGAGGAGACTTAGAGGCAGTATAATCAGAGACAAAGACAGGGAGATATAGAGACTGAACATGGAGGAGGACTTAGAGGCAGTATAATCAGAGATAAAGACAGGGAGGTATAGAGACTGAACATGGAGGAGGACTTAGAGGCAGTATAATCAGAGATAAAGACAGGGAGATATAGAGACTGAACATGGAGGAGACTTAGAGGCAGTATAATCAGAGATAAAGACAGGGAGGTATAGAGACTGAACATGGAGGAGGACTTAGAGGCAGTATAATCAGAGATAAAGACAGGGAGATATAGAGACTGAACATGGAGGAGACATAGAGGCAGTTTAATCAGAGATAAAGACAGGGAGGTATAGAGACTGAACATGGAGGAGACTTAGAGGCAGTATAGTCAGAGACAAAGACAGGGAGATATAGAGACTGAACATGGAGGAGACTTAGAGGCAGTATAATCAGAGATAAAGACAGGGAGGTGTAGAGACTGAACATGGAGGAGACTTAGAGGCAGTATAGTCAGAGACAAAGACAAGGAGATATAGAGACTGAACATGGAGGAGACTTAGAGGCAGTATAGTCAGAGATAAAGACAGGGAGATATAGAGACTGAACATGGAGGAGGACTTAGAGGCAGTATAATCAGAGATAAAGACAGGGAGGTATAGAGACTGAACATGGAGGAGGACTTAGAGTCAGTATAATCAGAGATAAAGACAGGGAGGTATAGAGACTGAACATGGAGGAGGACTTAGAGGCAGTCAGAGACAAAGACAGGGAGGTATAGAGACTGAACATGGAGGAGGACTTAGAGGCAGTCAGAGACAAAGACAGGGAGGTATAGAGACTGAACATGGAGGAGGACTTAGAGGCAGTCAGAGATAAAGACAGGGAGGTATAGAGACTGAACATGGGATACATTAAGAGACCCAGAAAGCTGTTTCTCTGTCTCCACCTTAATTGGGGAGGACAGGTAATGACTGGAGCGGAATCAGTGGAATGCTATCAAATACATCAAACACATGGTTTCAAACTACATGGCATAACATGTAGCACATTTTTTTAATCCATAGACTTCTTGATAACATATAGGTTTGGTCACTGCAGTGCCATCTATCAGGTTCTAGTGGGGCCTATGGAGGTGTTGCGGTTGATTGTCATTGATCCAGTTTCTGACTAGACTTGGCAATACCTTGACACCAGTTCAACTCCTTGACAGTTTATCAGTCTAGAGCACACTATTGTGCCAAAGGTGTCATCCTGTGTAGCTGTCAGCACTCTTGCATTCAAATGAGACCAACTGTCTGCGAGTGATAACGAGGTGTTAACATTGCTCATTTGTTTAAGTGCTTGTTTAATGTTTACATGTGTGCTCTGAAGTACAAAACCTGTATTGTACTTAAGATGGTACAATTTATGAAGATAGGAACATGAATCAAACAGAAACCTCTAGTTTTGTTAACGGGATGAGATATCCTGGAGGTTATTTACATTCAATATACGTGAACAGTACAGTTTCATTGTCACGTCCTGACCAGTAAAAGGGGTCATTTGTCATTGTAGTATGGTCAGGGCGTGGCAGGGGGTGTTGTTTTTGGTGTGTTTTGGGGTTGGTTTGTTTCATGGGGATTTGTTCTACTTTTCATTTTCTATGTTCATTTTCTATGTGTGGCTGAGTATGGTTTCCAATCAGAGGCAGGTGTCTTTCGTTGTCTCTGATTGGAAGCCATACTTAGGCTGCCTGTTTTTCCTGTGAGTTGTGGGTGGTTGTTTTTCGTATAGTCTATGTTACCTTAAGGAACTGTCGTGTGTCGTTTTGTTATTTTTTGTTTAAGTGTTCACGTTACTCTAATAAAAGAAGATGAGCACTCAACACGCTGTGCTTTGGTCCCCTTTCATCGACCGCTGTGACATTCATTACAGTTCTAGCTGTGTTGACATAGACCCAACCACAGGACCAGTGATTTCTACTGTATGTGGTGTGGTGCGGAGCATCCTTGCGTGTGGTTCTGCAGCTGTGCACTCACTCACATCTCACTCCCCTGCACATAATTGCATCACGTTTCTCCAACATCCTTACATGCAGTTTTAACCATGTGCCTAAAAGCTCTTTAGTTTTTCTTGAAACATTGCTATTCTTTCGGCCCATTCATTCAGACCTGGCTGACTACAACACTGCCTCCTCTTTGGCACGATTTCCAGGCTCCGAGCTTCTCAATCCTGACTGCCACTTATCTTTACCCTGGTGTAATTAACCATCCACGTGACGTCCATTCCTCTACTCCACAGAACCAGCCCCAGCTCTTGTCCAATGGTAGCCCTTCTCCTCATGTAGTGCGCTCCTGTCCAATCCGCTTGTAGTTCCATTCGCCACACATTTCTGTGTCCCAGTGATCTGATTGGGGCCCGGGCGCAGGATCTTCTCTCCGTGCTACTAGGAGGATTAACTGTGCTGTTTCCGTGTGGGAGCGTGCTGATGCGTGTCCCTGGACTCCCCTGCTACGTTAACCAGCGCGTGCCTGGGGGAGAGATGCAGCCCAGGCCCAGCTGATTCTGTGCTGTGTGTGAGCAAACACCCCCGCATTCTCCCTCTCTCACTCTCCTAAAGCTGGTCACGCTACTCCATTGAGACCAACCAGCCTCCTCTCCCTTTAAATCCCCTATATGACCTCCCATCCCCCACAGGAGCTGCAGCACACACAGTCCCACTGCATGTCAATGTTATCTGTATCACTGCTCTTGACAGTATCACTGCTCTTGACAGTATCACTGCTCTTGATAGTATCACTGCTCTTGATAGTATCACTGCTCTTGATAGTATCACTGCTCTTGACAGTATCACTGCTCTTGATAGTATCACTGCTCTTGATAGTGTCACTGCTCTTGATAGTGTCACTGCCATTTAATAAGCTTTACGTATCAGCCTCAAGGCCTTCTGGGTATAGCTGCATGCCACACCAGGGCCGAGGTGGAGGACCAACCTGGCTTTTAGCCCTGTGTTGCCTTGCCATCCGATTGAACAGGCCGAGAGGAGATTAACAGGAAACAGATTAAATGGGACAGGTAATGGATAGTGTGTAGAGTGAGAGGGGAAGAAGATACACAAAAGCACAGTGGACTTCCTTTGAGTGCTGTAGTCACACCTACAACTGAGCTTGGATCTGTGGGTAATATTTCTGCTATCATAAAGTCCTGGATAATGGCTTTTTGTCTTGTGTTCTAGAATAACTATACTGCCAGTTCAGCAAGCAAAGGGGACGATACGCACGCACAAACAGTGAGTGACTGGGTGTGAGAGGTTGTCCTCCGTGCCAGCAGCGGGTAGCATTAATGTCAGGGCAGATGGTTCAATCCTCCACAGCTGAAACAGCAGTCCCCACACAGCCCCACGGTGGCCTAAGCCCTGGACCACATACCCATGGTCGATGTGTGTGACCTAGAAGGGCCACAACTGTCCCTCACACATGTCCTCCGTAAAATGAGTGTGCACACTCATTTACAAAAATAGCTCCAACGAACACATGCTCTCAAACTTAGGGCACTCTAATCCCTTGACCCGGCATTCACCAAAAAGTATGTGCAAACAAGCCCTATTTCCAATTTAGAAACATTACATTTTCACGGTTTAGAAATAGATATAATGCTGAGACCAATTTAAATAGTTGGCAGCTGATACTGTAAACAGCTCATATCCTCTCTATATTCACAAGTTAAAATACAAGTACAAGCCCTCAATGTCTATTGAGATAACATTTAGGTAGCAAATAAAGTACGTCAGATGATCCTAGATGAATGAGTAAAACACTATTTGAATTGTACAGCGGAACACTGTAAATGTGGATTGAGTTGGTTTGCAGGTATAGAAGAGTGAGGTATTTGATGTTGGGATGAGAGATTGTTTGTGCCCCCAGCTGAATGTCAGATACCTTTAAGAGAGAGAAAGTGTATACTAGAAAGGTAACGTCCTTTGATCTCCTGCAGGGAGATGTGATGTACAGTACTGCCCCCAATAAATCTAGATCTAAAAGACATGAAAGGTAGGTTTAAAATGGGAAGGGATGCAAATGTTTATTCCACCCACCAATCCCCAAGAATGAACACTATATCAATAGAGACACAAGTTACCTCACAACCCCTGAACGTCACTGGGAAATAGGGAAACAGTCTGCTGCTGTAACTGAACCAGTAAGGGACAGTTTTCCGGACACAGATTAAGCTAACGATCCTGCACTACAAAGCATAGAATCTTCTTTTAAATACTTTTTTAGTCCAAGACTAGGCCGTCCAGGAAACGGTCCCTAACTTAATAAAGAGGAGACTGAAAATTTGACGCTGATATGAAAATAATGATGTAATGTAACCAACCATATGAAACAGTTATACATGAATAAACTCCTGATATAGATTTTCTATGAATCGTGAGAATGAACTACAACCCAATTACAAGGGAAGTTACAGAACACAAATTCTCTTGAATAGGAGTCCTTTTCTCCAAATATTTCCCAGCCCGTCTACTAATAGATTGTAGGTCTTACATATGGTTGCATCATGCATTATACCAAGGTTTTGGCAGCAGCAACAGAGAACTACTTTCGCAACAACTTGTGTTTTTCTGTGAAACAAAGAGACCACTGAGACCTCCCTACTTTTATTTCTGCTGGTATGTTATTAACTGCTGCTCTCTAGTGGTCAGTTGGAAACACATCTACACTCTTAGGAAAAAAGGGGCTATCAAGAACCTTAAAGGGTTCTTTGGCTGTCCCCATAGGAGAACATTTTGAAAAAGGTTCCATGAAGAACCCTTTCTACAGTCGAAAGTCGATGAACACTTTTGGAACCTTTTTTTCTAAGAGTGTACTCTAAGAACAAGCTACATATTCATCGCCAGACCCACTGGCTCTAGGTCATCTATAAGTCTTTGTTAGGTAAAGCTCCACCTTATCTCAGCTCACTGGTCACCATAACAACACCAACCCGTAGCACGCGCTCCAGTAGGTATATCTCACTGGTCACCCCCAAAGCCAACACCCACTTTGGCCGCCTTTCCTTACAGTTCTCTGCTGCCAATGACTGGAACAAATTGCAAAAATCACTGAAGTTGGAGACTCTTATCTCCCTCACTAACTTTCAGCATCAGCTATTTGAGCAGCTTACCGATCGCTGCAGCTGTACACAGCCCATCTGTAAATAGCCCATCCAACCAACTACCTACCTCATCCCCATATTGTTTTTATTAAATGTTTTGCTCTTTTGCACACCAGTATTTCTACTTGCACATCATCATCTGCACATCTATCACTTCAGTGTTAATTTGCTAAATTGTAATTATTTCACCACTATGGCCTATTTATTGCCTTACCTCCTTACTCCATTTGCACACACTGTATATAGATTTTTCTATTGTATTATTTACTGTACTTTTGTTTATCCTATGTGTAACTCTGTAAGTAATGACTAAAATATCATCTTGAAGGAATTGGGGAGACGCCTGTACAATTTAGTTTATTTTCTAATGTAACAACCTTAACAACCTGAACTTTTAGCAGGATAGATAGAACACTAATTATTGACAAATTGATTGCTGCTTCACATTGATAATACATTTGACAATTGTCTATCATCAGTGGAAACCTTTGTTCAGCGTGTTGGACAAAGTAAGACGAAATCATAGTTTATAATGGTGTAAAATCTGTGAATGACTTGCTGGGATTAAGATGAATACTCCCCCAGTAAGTGCTTCTTAACTTGATTTTCCTCTTGTAGGCCTATACATTTCTGGAGAATGGAGTGTTTACATACTTTAATTGTATAAGATGCAGCAGTAGCAAGACATTTGCAAAGCATTATGTGCTGTTGAATGGTGACATTGACCGCCATTATCTGCTAATGGTTCCATTTATTATGTTTGACCTCTCTTTATTATAGTTGACCTCCAGTTGAATAACAACAAGTGACATCAGTCAATGTTGAAGTCGAAGGATGTTTTTGTCAATAGAGATTTTGGGATTGAAATAGCCTACAGATTGGTGTTGTAAATCGGTGTTTGACAGTTGCATTTAGTGTGACATAAAAAGGAATTGACTTACAGTCTTAGTAAAAAAAAAAAAAAGTTTTTTAAGTTTAGGTGATTACCACAGTATCAGCGAAGGCTATTTAGCTATGGAGAACCTGTACCTATCAAGACAAAACAACAGTCCACATCTACAGTACATGATTTAAGTATCACACTAGAGGGAGCTATACCATTGTAGCACATTTTTCTGGAGTTATATTTCCAAACAAATATAACTCCAGACTTTCATAACACTTATGTTGACTCAGCGAGGTGTCACATTAACAAACACCCGTTGCCTGATGGCAATACTGCAGAAAACCTTATAACCTGTGGTAGAAAGCCTTATAACCTGTGGTAGAAAGCCTTATAACCTGTGGTAGAAAGCCTTATAACCTGTGGCAGAAAGCCTTATAACCTGTGGTAGAAAGCCTTATAACCTGTGGCAGAAAGCCTTATAACCTGTGGTAGAAAGCCTTATAACCTGTGGCAGAAAGACATATAACCTGTAGTAGAAAGACATAACCTGTAGTAGAACCCCTTATAACCTGTGGTAGAACCCCTTATAACCTGTAGTAGAAAGACATATAACCTGTAGTAGAACCCCTTATAAACTGTAGTAGAAGGCCTTATAAACTGTGGTAGAAGGCCTTATAACTGCCAACATCAGTCCTCAGTCTGAATGAGAGAATGTTTGTGATTTTAGCTAAAACGCCTCCTCTCAGTAAGACTATATGCCTACGAAGACATATGTTTAGGAGAATGTTAACTGTGTAGTAAGTATAGTCTCAAACACAGGACCCTAGGCAACAGTGACTACTGCCTTAGACCGAGTGGCGCAGCGGTCTAAGGCACTTCATCTCAGTGCTAGGGGTGTCACTACAGACCCTGGTTTGATTCCAGGCTGTATCACAACTGTCCGTGATTGGGAGTCCCATAGGGCGGTGCACAATTGGCCCAGTGTTGCCCGGGTTAGGGTTTGGCCGGGGTAGGCTGTCATTGTAAATATGAATTTGTTCTTAACTGACTTGCAGTTACTAGGTTTCAATGTTGGGCTCTTTCGGTATTTAGGAACTACTCTACATCACTTCCTACATCACCACTTTATACACTTGAATAAAATACAAAATAGTATCTACAAAGATTGAGGTTACTTTGAATGAACGCATTTCTCATGTGGCTAGTTTGCATCAAATACTTTCACTAGAACCACTGTAAAGTTTTTGCCTGCAAACTTTGATTTTGAATCATGACGTTCTGGCATGACTGCCTGGTGATTTGTTGGGAAAGTTGTCCGTCTGAAGAGGATCCGCCCGTAAATGTTTTTTCTCCCCTTATTGATGTTGCCAAAAGAGTCCATAATTGAAACCAGACCCTAGTCACTGTTGCCTAGTCACTGTAGCCTAGTCACTGTTGCCTAGTCACTGTAGCCTAGTCACTGTTGCCTAGTCACTGTAGCCTAGTCACTGTTGCCTAGTCACTGTCGCCTAGTCACTGTTGCCTAGGGTTGGGTTTTCGAGACTATACTAAGTAAGTGTAGGCTAAAGAAGAGGATGGCTCTCGAAAAATTATCTATTGTGCTCAAGTGAGTAAGAGTTCCAATTTATTAAAGGCCCAGTGCAGTCCAAATGATGTTTTCCTGTTTTGTATCATATTGTACAACAACTGATGAAACTAACACTGTAAAAGTGTGAACGCTTGATCAGTGCTATTACCTGATAGTTGCTGGTTGAAAATGTAATCTATACAGGACTTTCAAATCAGCAGGTTTTACATTAGTTAATAGACCAATAACAGAGTTCCAAACCTCTCTGCCAATAACGGTAGTTTTCAGTTTTCCTCTCCCGGCTCAGACCACTCACACAAAGTCCTGGCAAAATTCTTTGCTTGAGAAATAGTTTTTGCTAAAAAGCTATTTTTGGTTCTTTTTGACAATTAGTATTATAGTAAGGTACTTAATTTTATAGTAAGGTATTTTAGTATTATAGTAAGGTACTTAATTTTTACCCAGAAATTATTTGATATTGATACAAAAATGACTACATTGGGCCTTTAATTACACATGCCAAATAAACTTGGAAACTGGTGAGAAGTAAAGGTAGAGAATGGTTAATGGTGTCATTTCCTCTTTAGTTATGGTATGAAAAAGAGTCAGATATTCTTGTCTCCATTTGAGCTTGCCAGTCTTACAGTGTGTGAGTAGTGTCAGGGGATTTACACACCCACTTCCACACACCCACACGTATACACACTGAGAAATAGGCTGTAGGTGTATGGCCATACTGTAGTTCCACATGCCTTCCTGGCATGTGGAGTAACGTACGATCAGCGCTCAGGATGCTTATCATTACACACCATCTCTTGTCCTTATAAAGACAGCAATTCTCAGGAAACAATGAATAATATAAGCAAGAACACTTCTCAGGAAATTATTATGAACGACATCACTTCTCAGGAAATTATGAATAATATGAGCATCCAATTTGAATCCAATTGAGATTGATAAACACTAAGTCTGGAGGAATTCATAAACATACTGTGAACCAAAACATGTATTAAGTTGACCAATACATCTCCTCTAATGGCTAATAGCTGATAATTAGGCTGTTACTTTATTCTGATTGTTGCAGGTGTGGTTCAAGAGAAATGACCAGAGGGTTTGGCAAGTTGTATAATTTGAAGGCTAAGTGGTCTGTAATTGAGGCAGATGTTCTACATTCCAAAATGGCTTCAATTGCTTGTTTATTCTCCAAATTCATTTCTGTCAGAGAGGGTCAGTTCCCTTCTATAAGAGATCAGCATATCATCAATGTATTGTTACGTAAAATATTATGTCCAGTGAAAACTGTTCTTCTTGCTTTTTGCTCCTAAAGGAGCAAAGAGCCTTAATAAGGATCCACCCGTTAAAATAAATGTTTTGCCTAAAATTACATACCCAAATCGAACTGCCTGTAGCTCAGGACATGAAGCAAGGATATGCATATTCTTGATACCATTTGAAAGGAAACACTTTGAAGTTTGTGGAAATGTGAAATGAATGCAGGAGAATATAACACATTAGATCTGGGCAGTCTGGCCACTCTGGCAGCTCCGGGCAGTCGGGCCACTCTGGCAGCTCCGGGCAGTCGGGCCACTCTGGCAGCTCCGGGCAGTCGGGCCACTCTGGCAGCTCCGGGCAGTCGGGCCACTCTGGCAGCTCCGGGCAGTCGGGCCACTCTGGCAGCTCCGGGCAGTCGGGCCACTCTGGCAGCTCCGGGCAGACGGGCCACTCTGGCATCTCCGGGCAGACGGGCCACTCTGGCGGCTCCTGACTGGCGGGCGGCTCTGGTGACTCCTGACTGGCGGGCAGCTCTGGCGACTTACGACTGACGGGCAGCTCTGGTAACTTACGACTGGCGGGCAGCTCTGGTGACTCTTGACTGGCGGGCAGCTCTGGTGACTCTTGACTGGCGGGCAGCTCTGGTGACTCTTGACTGGCGGGCAGCTCTGGTGACTCTTGACTGGCGGGCAGCTCTGGTGACTCCTGACTGGCGGGCAGCTCTGGCGACTTACGACTGGTGGGCAGCTCTGGTGACTTACGACTGGCGGGCAGCTCTGGTGACTCTTGACTGGCGGGCAGCTCTGGTGACTGTTGACTGGCGAGGCTGGGCTGACGGACTAGACTCCTGATGCGTGGGGCTGGTACTAGATGTGCCAACCTGGAGACACGCACCTCAGGGCTAGTGCGGGGAGCTGGCCTGGGGCTCCGTCCTTGCCCCGTCAAACAGCCCTTGTGCCCCCCCCCAAAAATTATTGGGGCTGCCTCTCGGGTTCCCTTAACTTGTCCTCCCAGGTCCATCCCTCCTCCTCGTTCTTCCGCTGCTTGGTCCTTTGGTGGTGGGTAGTTCTGTCACAGAAGATGTCATACTCTTCACAGAAAATGTCGTATGGGAGAGAATAGGACCAAGGCGCAGCAGGTTTGTGGATACTCATGCTTTTAATGGTAAAACGAAAGGGCATCCACAGGAAAAACAAAATAATAGACAGTACTCACGACACGAACAGTTTTGCAGGCTCACAAACGCAGTGCAAAAACAACTACCCACAAAACCAAGTGACAAACATACTCCTACATATATGACTCCCAATCAGGAACAACGATCCCCAGCTGTTCCTGATCAGGAGTCACAAGACCAACACAGAACATTCACACACACAAGACTGCCACGTCCTGACCCCAAAACTAATACAATAGCTCTATCTGCTGGTCAGGACGTGACAATGTCTATCATAAATAATGTATGATATGTTACGAATCACAATACGTATGATATGTTATGAATTACAATATGTATGAAATGTTACGAATTACAATACGTATATGTTATGAATTACAATACGTATTTGTATGTTACGAATTACAATACGTATGATATGTTATGAATTACAATACGTATGATATGTTACGAATTACAATACGTATGATATGTTATGAATTACAATACGTATGATATGTTAAGAATTACAATACGTATGTGTTATGAATTACAATAAGTATGACATGTTATAAATTATAATAAGTATGATGTGTTATGAATTACAATACGTATGATATGTTACGAATTACAATACGTATGATGTGTTATGAATTACAGTACTCTAGATGTGTTACAAATTACAATACTTATGACGTATTTCGAATTCCATTTTGTACGATACAGTGCATTCGGAAAGTATTCAGACCCCTTGACTTTTTCCACATTTTGTTATGTTACAGCCTTATTCTAAAATGTATTCAATTGTTTTTTCCCCCTCGTCAATCAACACACAATACCACCTAAATAACAAAGCAACGTTTTATTATTGTTTTTGCTAATTTACTTAAAAATAAAAAATAGTTACATTTATGTAAGTATTCAGACCCTTTACTCAGTACTTTGTTGGAACACCAATGGCAGTGATTACAGCTTAGAGTCTTCTTTGGTATGACGTTACAAGCTTGGTACACCTGTATTTGGGGAGTTTCTCTCATTCTTCTCTGCAGATCCTCTCAAGCTCTATCAGGTTGGATGGGGAGCGTTGCTGTACAGCTATTTTCAGGTCTCTCCAAAGATGTTCGTCCGCGTTCAAGTCTGGGCTCTGGCTGGTCCACTCAAGGACATTCAGAGACCTGTTCCGAAGCCACTCCTGCATTGTCTTGGCTGTGTTCTTAGTGTCGTTGTCCTGTTGGAAGGTGAACCTTCGCCCCAGTCTGAGGTCCTGAGCGCTCTGGAGCAGGTTTTCATCAAGGATCTCTCTGTACCTTTGCTCCATTCATGTTTTCCTAGATCCTGACTAGTCTCCCAGTCCCTGCCGCTGAAAAACATCCCCACAGCATGATGCTACCACCACCATGCTTCACCGTTGAGCTGGTCCCAGGTTTCCTCCAGACGTGACGCTTGGCATTCAGGCCAAAGAGTTCAATCTTGGTTTCATCACATAAAATAATCTTGTTTCTCATGGTCTCAGAGTCTTTAGGTGCCTTTTGGCAAACTCCAAGCAGGCTGTCATGTGCCTTTTTCTGATGAGTGGCTTCTGTCTGGCCCCTCTACCATAAAGACCTAATTGGTGGAATGCTGCAGAAATGGTTGTCCTTCTGGAAGTTTCTCCCATCTCAACAGAGGAACTCTGGAGCTCTGTCAGAGTATAGAGATGGTTCTCCCGGGTCTCGTCCCGTTTATTTATTAGAGGTTTTACCTCACTCTTTTGTTTGGGTTACATCCCTGTGTTTTTGTATACGTGTTTGTTTTGGGCTTCGTGCCTGTGCCTTTTCATGGCATGTTGTATATTTTGGGTGGAGCATTAAAACCCCCTATTACGTATTCCTGCGCCTGTCTCCAATCATTTATACAACGTGACAGAGCCGCACACTCTTGGAGTTCAGATGCAATAATTTAATAACCTAATATCCAACGTTTCGACAGACAAGCTGTCTTCAATCCTGTCTTGGAGCTCTACGGATAATTCCTTCGACATCATGGCTTGGTTTTTGCTCTGACATTGACTGTCAACTGTGGGACCTTATATAGACAGATGTGTGCCTTTCCAAATCATGTCCAATCAATTTAATTTACCACATGTGGACTCCAATAAAGTTGTAGAAACATCTCAAGGATGATCAATGGATACAGAATGCACCTGAGCCCAATTTCTAGTCTCATAGCAAAGGGTCTGAATACTTATGTAAATATGGTGTATCTGTTCTTTCTTTTTAATAAAACCTTTTTTTTAAACTTTTTTTTGCTTTGTCATTATGGGTTATTGTGTGTAGATTGCTGATGATTTTTTATTTAATCCATTTTGGAATAAGGCTGTAACATAACAAAATGTGGAAAAAGTAAAGGGGTCTGAATGCGAAAATATGATATGTTACGAATTCCAATTTGTCGTGGCTAATGTTAGCTAGGTGGCTAACGCTAACATTAGCTAGGTGGCTAATGTTGGGTAGGCTAAGGGTTAGGGTTAAGGTTAGGAGTTAGGTTCAACGGTTAAGTTTAAGGGAAGGGTTAGCTAACATGCTAAGTAGTTTCAAAGTATCTAAAAAGTAGAAGTAGTTGCTAAAATGCTAAAGTTGTCCATCATGAGATTTGAACACTCATTTGGGTTGCTAGACGTTTGTTTTATATGCCTACCCATCCACCCGCCCTACTTTCAGTTTTGACTTAAGTACCCATACCAAATGTAATTTATCATAATAATTTGAGTGTCCTGGATTTTGTTTACTATGTTACGTCTAGTCTACGAGACCAGGCTGTTAAAACTGACATGTAAAGATACTAAAGTGTCTGAAACATTGGTGCACTTAGAAAACACAACCCAGATTTCTATTCCAACAATGTTCCATAGACCAATACCCCATTCCTTTCAATTACCACCAAATGAATGGGACTGAGGGCTGTCAAAGTAAAGAGGTGAGCTGAAAACATAAGAGGGCAGAGAGAGTACATTAGAGTCCATTTGTCTTTTCACAGGAGACTGCAGTTGATAGCAGATCAGGGCCCTGTAATGAAAGGTTGTCACAGCATGCTATGGAGGAGCCCTGCTGGCTAAAAACACTCGGTCCCACCCACATTGAGGATAGGCTGGCAACTGGTAATTCCTCCACATGGTTCCCGCCCGCCCAAGCCTGGGTTAAACAGCTCTTGGCAGGGAGGGAGTGAGGAAATTGGCGAATGATAGAGTTCCCTTTACATGCAATAGACTGAAGTCAAAGCATTTGGCTTGTTCATTTTAACTCAAGGAAGGCGCCCACTCGATTCTCAATTTGTGTAGCTGATTGCAGAATTGGGTATACATAAAAATGGTATGTTGGGCAATCATGAGATTGTACTTTCATGTAAGTGTTTGGTATTTCAGTTTTGTCAAGAGCTGTCAAAGTTTTGTAGTGCCATGAAGTCCATTTCAGAGCATACAATTTATTAAGTGATATTTTGGTATTTGGTATTTTATTATGATCCCCATTAGCTGTTGCAAAAGCAGCAGCTACTCTTCCTGGGGTCCACACAAAACATGAAACATAATACAGAATGACATAATACAGAACATCATTAGACAAAAACAGCTCAAGGACAGAACTACATATATTGATTAGAATACATTTTGATTCTGTATGAGGTAACAGCAAACGTGTAGGTGGAAAACATTTTAAAACGTTCTCTCTCTTCTCTCATACAGAGCATATTTGCACGCAATCACTTTATCACAACAGCCTTTGAAAATCAGATTGTAAACAGAGGTGTTCTCTAACTTCTCTGAGATATTGTAGATTGAGAAGAAGCCATTGTATCAGCAAATTCATTTAGAACCCTTGGGGAAATTTCAGAAAAACCTGCACAGCTGCAGAAAACTCCTGGAAACATATATTAAACGTCACCTTCTCTACATAATCTAACAGAGCGCCAGCGAGAGGCTTGGCAGTGAGGCAGTGATAGTCATTGGAGCACACTGAGGACACCACAGGGGAGAGACTATGGGATATTTGTCAAGCAGCAGGAGGATTGGATTTTAGACATGGAAACATATGGGGAGATATGAGTGCATCCCATGGCACATATTACAGGGAAAATCCCACTCTTAGCACAGTTGAAGGGGTTATCCTCATTTCAGCTATAGAATGAGACATCAAATGGAAAGCCATGTAGCTATGTTACTGTAACAAATTGTGTAAGCATTCCCTCCGGCAAAATAAAAAAAAGAGCTCAATATTGAACAATTGAGTCCATTAGAATGGGAAAGAACTGCAATTATTTTTTACACGTACAAAGTTAGTAAAAACAGTATGAGCAGGGACAGTGGAGTTAGTCACAGGACTGGAGAGAGGAGTTGTGATCCTGGTACTGACATTTGGAGAGGATTCCCCCTGCAGTAGGCTTTTGTTTTGAAGGCTCCTGTAATTCACCAAGACGATTAGTGGAGGAAGAGATGCTTGAGTGGTGTCAGAGCAGAGGAGGAATCACAAGTCCACCAAGAGAGAACTCTGTTCTGTTCTGAGGTTCTCTTGAAAGCAGCTATAAGCTTTAATGCCTCCTCAGCCTCAGTAAAAGGAGAGTTGTCATTTGTCTCGGTAACACACCACAGTTTACCCAACACTTTTTATTTATTTTAATTGTATTTATTTTATTTCACCTTTATTTAACCAGGTAGGCAAGTTGAGAACAAGTTCTCATTTACAATTGCGTTCTCATTTACAATTGCTATGGTGACCAGTGAGCGGAGATAAGGGGGGACTTTACCTAGCAGGGTCTTGTAGATGACCTGGAGCCAGTGGGTTTGGCGACGAGTATGATGCGAGGGCCAGCCAACGAGAGTGTACAGGTCGTAGTGATGGGTAGTATATGGGGCTTTGGTGACAAAACGGATGGCGCTGTGATAGACTAGATCCAATTTATTGAGTAGGGTATTGGGGGCTATTTTGTAAATGACATCGCTTAAGTCGAGGATCGGTAGGATGGTCAGTTTTACGAGGGTATGTTTGGCAGCATGAGTGAAGGATGCTTTGTTGCGAAATAGGAAGCTGATTCTAGATTTAACTTTGGATTGGAGATGTTTGATGTGAGTCTGGAAGGTGAGTTTACAGTCTAACCAGACACCTAGGTATTTGTAGTTGTCCACATATTCTAAGTCAGAACCGTCCAGAGTAGTGATGCTGGACGGACGGACAGGTGCAGGCAGCGATCAGTTGAAGAGCATGGATTTAGTTTTACTTGTATTTAAGAGCAGTTGGAGGCCACGGAAGGAGAGTTGTATGGCATTGAAGCTCGTCTGGAGGGTTGTTAACACAGTGTCCAAAGAAGGGCCAGAAGTATACAGAATGGTGTCGTCTGCGTAGAGGTGGATCAGAGACTCACCAGCAGCAAGAGCGACATCATTGATGTATACAGAGAAAAGAGTTGGCCCAAGAATTAAACCCTGTGGCACCCCCATAGAGACTGCCAGAGGCCCGGACAACAGGCCTTCCGATTTGACACGTTGAACTCTTTCAGAGAAGTAGTTGGTGAACCAGGCGAGGCAATCATTTGAGAAACCAAGGCTATTGAGTCTGCCGATGAGGATGTGGTGATTGACAGAGTCGAAAGCCTTGGCCAGGTCAATGAATACGGCTGCACAGTATGGTTTCTTATCGATGGCGGTTACGATATCGTTTAGGACCTTGAGCGTGGCTGAGGTGCACCCATGACCAGCTCTGAAACCAGATTGCATAGCGAAGAAGGTGCGGTGGGATTTGAAATGGTTGGTAATCGGTTTGTTGACTTGGCATTTGAAGACCTTAGAAAAGGCAGGGTAGGATAGATATAGGTCTGTAGCAGTTTGGGTCAAGAGTGTCCCCCCCTTTGAAGAGGAGGATGACCGCAGCTGCCTTCCAATCTTTGGGAATCTCAGACGACACGAAAGAGAGGTTGAACAGGCTAGTAATAGGGGTTGCACTCTTTTAACAAACCTCAGTGAGGAGGACTTAGTGAAATGTCAAATGCCATGTCGTCTATTTGTTGGGTAATTTGGGTAATTTGGTCTTCAGCAAGGGAAACAAAAAACAGACTATTGTGGGATAATTCTGAACTGATTTTTAATTTGATGTTCAGACCCCCCTTTTTTTACTGTGTTTAATATCACCTACATATATCACCTATATATATATATATATATATATATATATATATATATATAGGTATATATATATTACCATACTACCATCTGGTTTCAATCTATATAGCTATATTCAGTTGTCACAGGCCTGAACTAGGTTGATAATGGCAACATCTCAATATCATACCGTAAGAAGGGGGTTTAAATCCGGTGGAATTTACCACTTCCATTCTGAAACCCATAAATAGGACATGTGGTCTATATAAAGCTTTCTGAATATCCCACCAGTGCAGCAATGACCTCACTTTCAAATAAAACATTAGGTAGTAATGAGGTTTACAGGGAACAATGCATTGTTATTGCTAAGGCTTAACAGTAGTCTAAACCCGTAGAAATATAGGGCCATTGCCAAGAAAAACTAATGTGAGTTTCTCGGCCGGTACAATGCAATCGCTCCCAAACACAAGGGTGCACGACTCCTTTCGGAATAAACAGTGGCCAGACATCCAGGCATCTGTTACTATTCATTTGCTCACTTCTCGCTATACAGTTGAACTTTAAATTTCAAACAGTACTCCTTGACCTCCCTTTGTTCAAATGCCCTCTCCTCACGATACCTGCAACAAATATATTGTACATTTACTGTTTAAAGGGGCAATCTGCAGTTGCCACATACATTTTTTAAAAACTTTTATTGATATATACCCATTGATTCTTGAAGAAAATAACATATAGATGCCTCATAGTTCAACTGTTGCACCCCATTAGAACCCCAAATATGAGCTTGTTACTCCTTCGTTTGTAAACAATGTAAATGTAAACAAACACTGTATAGCCTCAAAACGTCGTAAAAATTATAATTTTTACGTCATGGATGGACGGTCCTTGTATCCATAGATCTGCTATCATTTTTACGTCATGCGACGGTCAGTCCTTGCATCCAATGATCTGTCCATTAGTTTGAGAGTCGTTACATTTTTCCACCCCATCCCTCAGCTGTTTAATCAGTGGCGGGGTAACCGCTTTATTGTTCGAACTGCCGATTTCCCCGTTAAGTATTTTAAAACGACATCAAATTGTTTACACCTAACTCATGCTGAAAGGCTACTTTAGCAGCTATTTGTAGCCAAACGCTAATTGACCAGAGAATACCTTGATGTGGACAGGAGTCACAGGATGTTAGTGGGTCGCTGATTCCCCTGTATCAGATGAATAGCAGGTGTGTCTTGTAATCTTGTAATGTGGTTAGTCTACATCTAACCAAAACATTTGTGTATCGACCTCAAGCACAATGAGACCGGAAAGGAATCACCTTATCTGGACCCATTAAACCAGGCCCACCGACTCCTCCCTCTGCCTCGGTATTCAGTTGTGTAAGCATCGACACCCATCTTAGAAGAGAAGGAAGTGAGATTACAGGGGCACTGAACATCTGTGTACATAGCAGAGACAAGCAGAGTTAGGGATATTGGATGGTCTACCTTCAGGTGATGCTGACAGAAGTTGTAAGCCCTATATTGATAAGTCATTCTTCAGAATGTATACTGAACCCTAACTCCTCTACTAAACCCTGTAGATGTAGTCAAGTGTTCACAGAGTATCCAGTCCTATGGCAGAAGGTACTGTGACCTGTGATATAGTCACTATATTGCTATAATATCATTCTAGTAGTAGTGTCTTTTGGGAAGTCTGGTGAAGGCCCTAAAGGGATTTTTATATGACCTCCGTTTTCTGAAGTTGCATGATGTCATGTACTGTAATTAGGTTGGGACAGTTCTGTTTTGCCTTGGGTTTTTCCCACATTTATCCTCACTGCTCTGTGGTAATGAACTAATAAGGAGAATGATGTAGGAGACGGACCAGATCTGATTTGTCTCAGATAGAGATCACTGTGTTTCAAAACCAGTCTAGTTACTCATGTTTTTATTGTTTGATTTCCTCATGATCCATATTTTCTGAGCTGAAATCCACTATTCCAACCCCAAAGATACTGTAAAATAAACATAGTTAATTTAGTCATTACAGTTGAACATCAATAGAAGCTTCCCTCCTTTACAATAGCCAGATGTCTCAGTAAGCTTCATGAAGACCAGAAGACCTCGGGAGAGAGGAAGAAACTCTGAAACTACATGAAACAGCTCCTCTGTTTCAGGCCAATGTCATCTCATCGATCTGTTAAATCAAGTCTGAATGATTGGTAGTTCATTAAACACAGCGAGAGGGGAGGTTAGGAGGGAAGAGATGCTGCTGATTAAGGATGTTTCGTAATCTGAACATTGAACTTTCTCTCTCTCTCTCTTCTTTCTCTCTCTCCAAAAAAATGTTTTGTTGCATTTTCTGTCCTTTATTTTTAGCATACCATAGTTCGCCTCACTCCTCAAGGAGTTGCTCTTCAATATTTGCCTACCGCCCCAGCAGAAAAAAAACCTTGATGCCAACTTGTCAAATCCGTAATTATTAAACAGATATTTTCTACAGAGAGATCCTACTACAGCACTGAGGCTTCATGAAGTCTCCATTGAATAACCTGATGCGAGATCAGATATGAAACGAGCAGGTAGTGTCACGACTTCCGCCGAAGTTGGTCCCTCTCCTTGTTCGGGCGGCGTTCGGCGGTCGAAGTCACTGACCTTCTAGCCATCATTGATCCATTTTTCATTTTCCTTTGGTTTTGTCTTGTCTTCCATCACACCTGGTTCCAATCCCATCAATTACATGTTGTGTATTTAACCCTCTGTTCCCCCTCATGTCCTTGTCGGTGATTGTTTATTGTAAGTGCTTGTGCACGTTTGTCCTGGTGTGCGTCGGGTTATGTACCCATTATTTGATTGTTCTGTTTTCCTGTGAGTTTTTTTGTTATTAAACTACGCCGTTTGGAAACAGTTTTTGTTCTCCTGCGTCTGACTTCTCTGCCGCCAGTACGCACTCCTTACAGGTAAGATACTCCAAGTGTTTGGTCAAATCAACCAATCACTCTAATCTTTGCAAGAAATGTGGCCCCCAACTCTAAGATTCCTAGTAGTCAGTCATAAGTAAGTGAGGGTCAGGCCAAGAGCAGCTGGGTAGGGTATGGGAGAAAAACATTTAGTGCTGCGCCAATTATATCTTTTCCTGTTCTGTTTCCTGTCAAAGTAAAACAAAAAAAAGAAGTAAATCACTAAAAATCCAGGAGAGACTAAAGTATTCCATTCCCCTCAATAGAATGAATAGAATAGTGCTTCATCATTGGGTTCCGGTAATAATGCCTTACATACAAACAGAATGGATCACATTCAAGGTCTGTAACTAGCATGACTTGAGAGCAGCTACTGCACTGAATCCATTTAGTTTATAAAACTTGGCAAATTTCTGAAAAGTGAATGATAAAAATAAATCACAACAATTCTCTAAATATAGCTAGATATGACTGTCACACTTTATTATAGACTCAAGTGAATAGGACCTGTTATAGTTTGTCTAAAACTGTGTTCTTCTTTAGAGTAATTGCTTTCACTAACCTAATTTAGAGAATTTGTGGCAGAATAGAACATGAAAAGGACTTGATAGCCAACACTGCTATCAACAAGTTTTGTTCCAAATATGTTCAGAAATTTTCCCTCAGTTTAAGTTTTTTTTCTCAGTGTTGCATTCAGATTAGAATGACATGGACAGACCATTCTCCACTAAGAGCCAGCCTGTCATATTAAAACAGAGCTATTCAATTTCACTTCTGAAAATACTCACATTTGATGAATTATTTTGACTCCCGTCATGCCTCTAATTGATTGCCTATGTAAAGAATCAGCACTTTGGCATTGTGTGAACGATAGGGTTTTCTATTTCACATGAAAGGAAGTTTCGCAGATAACAAAATATGTAACTTGTGGAAAAACTTTGAGAAGAAAAATACACATTCAAGTAATTGGATTCAAGTGAATTAATAAATGGCAGGCTAATCTTAACGGTCAAAATGCCCTATTCATACATTTCAATGTCTATATTTACATGCAGTGTAGGGATGTATGCCCAAGTGTGTATATCTGAATAAATATTTCATCAAAGCCATAGCCTACCTCGACAATAGCAGGTTAGTAACTCTGTGTAGCATGCCTTACCTGGAAATTAACCCATGTGATCAACACAGGGAGAGGAGCCTACCGTTCCTCCAGCCATTTTACATGGTCGTTTGTCAAATCCATAATTATTAAACAGATATTTTCTACAGAGAGATCCTACTACAGCACTGAGGCTTCACGAAGCCTCCATTGAATAACCTGAGTTGTTGTTTTTTTTTCATTTCAGTGTATTTATGTATTGCATAGTTTCACAGTATAAATAAACATGTGGAACGACACACATGCTGCATTTTGGTCCGCTCCTCCTTATGACAACCGTGACAGAATCACCCACCACCAAAGGACCAAGCAGTGTGCCCAGGAGAAACAGGAATGGACTTGGGAGGAAATACTGGACGGGAAAAGACCCTGGAGTCAGGCTGAGGAGTATCACCGTCGGAAAGAAGAAATCGAGGCAGCAAGAGCGGAGCGGCGATACTACGAGGCATTATACCAACCACGAGGCAAGTGTGAGAGGCAGCCCCCCAAAAAATATTTTGGGGGGGGGCACACGGGGAGATTGGCAGAGTCAGGATGGAGACCTGAGCCAACTCCCTGTGCTTACCATGGGGAGCGAGTGAAGAAGCAAGCACCGTGTTATGCGATGATGCGCACTGTGTCGCCAGTGTGCATTCACAGCCCGGTGCGATCTGTGCCCGCGCCCCGCATTTACCGTGCTAGGTTGAGCATTCAGCCAGGAAGGGTGGTGCCAGCTCAGCACTCCTGGTCTCTAGTTCGCCTTCTCGGTCCAGGATATCCTGCACCGGCGCTGTGCACTGTGTCGCCAGTGCGTATTCACAGCCCAGTTCGTCCTGTGCCAGCTCCCCGCATTTGCCGGGCAAAAGAAAGCATCCAGCCAGGATGGGTTGTGCCAGCTATACGCTCGAGACCTCCGGTGCGCCTCCACGGCCCAGTATATCCTGTGCCTACCCCACGTACCCGTCCTCCTGTGAGTCTATCTAGCCTGGTACGTCCTGTGCCTGCTCCTCGCACTTGCCCTGAGGTGCGTGTCACCAGTCTGGTGCCACCTGTGCCACTCCCACGCATCAGGTCTCCAGTGCACCCGCCCAGTTCAGGGTGTCCTGTTCCTGCTCCCCGCACTCGCCCTGAGGTGCGTGTTACTAGTCTGGCGTCACCTGTGCCAGCCCCACGCATCAGGCCTCCAGTGCGCATCAGGCCTCCAGTTCCCAGTCCAGAGCTTCCGGCGACGTTCCACAGTCCGGAACCTCCTGAGACGGCCCGCAGCCCGGAACCTCCTGAGACGGCCCGCAGCCCGGAACCTCCTGAGACGGCCCGCAGCCCGGAACCTCCTGAGACGGCCCGCAGCCCGGAACCTCTTGAGACGGCCCGCAGCCCGGAACCTCTTGAGACGGCCCGCAGCCCGGAACCTCCGGCGGCGGCCCGCAGCCCGGAACCTCCGGCGGCGGCCCGCAGCCCGGAACCTCCGGCGGCGGTCTGCAGCACAAAGCCTCTGGCGATGATCTACAGTCCGGTTCCTCCAATGACGATCCACGGTCCGGTGGTACTGAAGCAGAGGGATCAGCGGGCAGAGCGGGGGTTATGCCCTGAACCGGAGCCGCCTCCTCTGTGGGAGGATCTGCTGGATGATAGGGTTCTGGGTACTGCACCAGAGCCGCCATAGACAAGTTACCCACCCTGCCCTCCCCCTTTTTTCCCCCTTTTTGTTTTTTTGGGGGGGGGTTTGTTGTTGTTTTGTCTAAGTGCGGTCGGATCCGCACCTTTGGGGGGGGGGGGGGGGGGGGTACTGTCACGTCCTGATCATAGAAATATGTTATTTTCTATAGTAGAGTAGGTCAGGGCGTGACAGTTTTTTTTTCTTCTATGTTTTCTATTTCAATGTTTAGGTTCTAGTTTTGTATTTCTATGTTGGGGTTTTGTTTGGGATGATCTCCAATTAGAGGCAGCTGGTCTTCATTGTCTCTAATTGGAGATCATACTTAAGTAGGGGTTTTACACCTGGGTTTTGTGGGTGATTCATTTTGAGTTGTGTATGTGTTCATCTCTGCGTTACGTTTTTTTTTCTCATTTCAGTGTATTTATGTATTGCAAAGTTTCACAGTATAAATAAACATGTGGAACGACACACACGCTGCACTTTGGTCCGCTCCTCCTTATGACAACCGTGACATGGTCAAATCAACCAATCACTCTAATCTTCACTGTAACCCTCAGATGTCCACAGGCTAAACCCATCTTTCCAAGTATATTACCATTGTACTATTTCCTCTTTCAATAGTGGTTGTCCGTTACTGTAACAACTGTCTTCAAGAATGGACCAAGGCGCAGCGGGAATGTGGATACTCATAGTTTTTTTTAATAAACTTAAGTAAAGCATCCACAGGCAAAAACAATAAGTAATACTCACGACGACAGGAACAGTCCTGCAGGCACACAAAACGCAATGCAAGAACAACTACCCACAACCCCAAAGAAAAACACACACTACTATATAGGACTCCCAATCAAAGGCAACTCAACACACCTGCCTTCAATTGGGAGTCCAATCACCCACACAACATTTAACACACACAAACCCCCTGCCACATCCTGACCAAAACGAACACAATTACGCCCTCTGCTGGTCAGGACGTGACAGTACCCCCCCCTCAAGGTGCAGACCCCGGAATGCACCTAAAAGAAAAAACAAACCCCCAAACAACAAAAAATATCCCCCTAAACAATAAGGGAGGGAAGGGAGGGTGGCTGCCATCAACGACGGCACTGTGCTACACCCTCCCTACCCAACCCACCTATCCTGGAGGTGGCTCAGGTGCAGGACGTGGACCTCGCTCCACCTTCGGCGTCGCCCACTTCGGCGGCGCCGATAGCTGCGCCGGGAAGATGGGCCACTCGGGCTGACCCTGGCAGACGGACCACTCTGGCTGGGCCGGAAGACATGCGGGCCAATCGGGCTGGACCGGAGGACAGGCGGGCCACTCGGGCTGGGCCGGAGGACAGGCGGGCCACTCTGGCTGGGCCGGAGGACAGGCGGGCCACTCGGGCTGGGCCGGAGGACAGGCGGGCCACTCGGGCTGGGCCGGAGGACAGGAGGGCCACTCGGGCTGGGCCGGAGGACAGGAGGGCCACTCGGGCTGGGCCGGAGGACAGGAGGGCCACTCGGGCTGGGCCGGAGGACAGGAGGGCCAATCGGGCTGGGCCGGAGGACAGGCGGGGCACCCTGGCAGATCCGGGCAGTCGGGCCACTCTGGCAGCTCCGGGCAGTCGGGCCACTCTGGCAGCTCCGGGCAGTCGGGCCACTCTGGCAGCTCCTGACTAGCGGGCGGCTCTGGCAGCTCCTGACTGGCGGGCGGCTCTGGCGACTCATGACTGGCGGGCGGCTCTGGCGACTCATGACTGGCGGGCAGCTCTGGCGACTCATGACTGGCGGGCAGCTCTGGCGACTCATGACTGGCGGGCAGCTCTGGCGACTCATGACTGGCGGGCAGCTCTGGCGACTCATGACTGGCGGGCAGCTGTGGCGACTCATGACTGGCGGGCAGCTCTGGCGACTCATGACTGGCGGACAGCTCTGGCGACTCATGACTGGTGGGCAGCTCTGGTGACTCATGACTGGCGGGCAGCTCTGGCGACTGATGACTGACGAGGCTGGGCTGGCGCACTAGACGCCTGATGCGTGGGGCTGGTACTGGACGTGCCAGCCTGAAGACACGCACCTCAGGGCTAGTGCGGGGAGCTAACCTGGGGCTCCCTTCTCGCCCCGTCAAACAGCCCTTGTGCCCCCCCCAAAAAATGTTTTGGGGCTGCCTCTCGGGTTCCCTTAGCTCCCTTAACTTGTCCTGCCAGGTCCATCCTTCCTCCTCGTTCGTCCGCTGCTTGGTCCTTTGGTGGTGGGTAGTTCTGTAACAACTGTCTTCAAGAATGGACCAAGGCGCAGCGGGAATGTGGATACTCATAGTTTTTTTTATAAACTTAAGTAAAGCATCCACAGGCAAAAACAAAAAGTAATACTCACGACGACAGGAACAGTCCTTGAGGCACACAAAACGCAATGCAAGAACAACTACCCACAACCCCAAAGAAAAACACACACTACTATATAGGACTCCCAATCAAAGGCAACTCAACACACCTGCCTTCAATTGGGAGTCCAATCACCCACACAACATTTAACACACACAAACCTCCTGCCACATCCTGACCAAAACTAACACAATTACGCCCTCTGCTGGTCAGGACGTGACAGTTACCTCTGGTTCCAGATTATCTTCCAATACGTAGTCCAAGACAACCCCCTTTGCGTTCCCTCAAATCCCAAAACACATTCAGAAAACAGTAAAGAGTAATTTGTGCTAATTCTAAACATGTGTAAAATGAACAATGATATAACGTAGCCATGACAACATTTTGACACAGTTTATTTAGCTAACACCATCCACAATATCAAAGATTTTGCTTGATTACTTTTTGGCTTGACCGTATAGATCCTTTTCCTTTAATCAAATGCGGAGTGACATGTTTGCTTTGAGTTTCTGCTCAAGTCAAGGTTTTGTTTGTTAACCTTTCAACATCTGAGGTGTTTCCTCTGTCCTTTCATGTTTCCACCACACCAGAGAGAAACAAGTGCAGTCATCTGGCCACCCAGATATGGCAGCTGAAAAATAAACAGAGAGCAAATCAAGCTTGGCTCATCACAAGATTAATAATATGAAACACCTTGAGCACAATGATCACACATTTGTGTTGGTTGGTCCACTGCCATGCTGACGTGTACAGTCTTTCATCAATATTCTGGGAATATATTTATTACATAAACATTCTGTGCTGGCAGTTTGAACTTCCAGGTATATGGCAGGACACAATGCAAGGCCATTAGCTTGTAACTAAGATGCCTTTTAAATTAAAACCCACATTTGGGAAAAATTAGGCGCAACTCTGATTGAAAGACATTTCCCTCCTTTCATTCTAGTTTCCTGCGCTCCTTAACCTACAGAGAACGCTACATTCTGCATCTCTGAAAATAATTATCTATGAGGAGTATGATATCCATTTCAGCGGAGCAAATGCAAGATTCTGATTCTCTGCTTTGAATAACAGAGGACCTAAGAGGGTTCCGCAGGGAGATTCCAAGAATTCCTGTAACATCTCTACCAGCGAGTGTCCCCTAACATCTCTGCCAGCAAGTGTCCCCTAACATCTCTGCCAGTGAGTGTTCCCCTAACATCTCTGCCAGCGAGTGTCTCCTAACATCTCTGCTAGCAAGTGTACCACTAACATCTCTGCTAGCGAATGTTCCACCAACATCTCTGCCAGCGAGTGTTCCCCTAACATCTCTGCTAGCGAGTGTTCCCCTAAAATCTCTGCTAGCGAGTGTTCCCCTAACATCTCTGCCAGCGAGTGTCCCCTAACATCTCTGCCAGCGAGTGTTCCCCTAACATCTCTGCTAGTGAGTGTCCCCTAACATCTCTGCTAGTGAGTGTCCCCTAACATCTCTACCAGCGAGTGTTCCCTAACATCTCTGCTAGTGAGTGTCCCCTAACATCTCTACCAGCGAGTGTTCCCCTAACATCTCTGCTAGCGAGTGTTCCCCTAACATCTCTGCTAGTGAGTGTCCCCTAACATCTCTGCCAGTGAGTGTCCCCTAACATCTCTACCAGCGAGTGTCCCCTAACATCTCTGCCAGTGAGTGTCCCCTAACATCTCTGCTAGTGAGTGTCCCCTAACATCTCTGCTAGTGAGTGTTCCACTAACATCTCTGCCAGTGAGTGTCCCCTAACATCTCTGCTAGTGAGTGTCCCCTAACATCTCTGCTAGTGAGTGTTCCACTAACATCTCTGCCAGTGAGAGTCCCCTAACATCTCTGCCAGCGAGTGTTCCCCTAACATCTCTGCCAGCGAGTGTTCCCCTAACATCTCTGCTAGTGAGTGTTCCCCTAACATCTCTGCTAGTGAGTGTTCCACTAACATCTCTGCCAGTGAGTGTTCCCCTAACATCTCTGCTATCGAGTGTTCCCCTAACATCTCTGCTATCGAGTGTTCCCCTAACATCTCTGCTAGTGAGTGTTCCCCTAACATCTCTGCCAGTGAGTGTTCCCCTAACATCTCTGCTATCGAGTGTTCCCCTAACATCTCTGCTATCGAGTGTCCCCTAACATCTCTGCCAGTGAGTGTCCCCTAACATCTCTGCCATCAAGTGTCCCCTAACATCTCTGCTATCGAGTGTTCCACCAACATCTCTACCAGCGAGTGTTCCCCTAACATCTCTGCTAACGAGTGTTCCCCTAACATCTCTGCTAGTGAGTGTCCCCTAACATCTCTGCCAGTGAGTGTCCCCTAACATCTCTGCTAGTGAGTGTTCCCCTAACATCTCTGCCAGTGAGTGTTCCCCTAACATCTCTGCCAGTGAGTGTCTACTAACATCTCTGCCAGCGAGTGTTCCCCTAACATCTCTGCTATCGAGTGTCCCCTAACATCTCTGCTAGTGAGTGTCCCCTAACATCTCTGCTAGTGAGTGTCCCCTAACATCTCTGCCAGCGAGTGTTCCCCTAACATCTCTGCTAGCGAGTGTTCCCCTAACATCTCTGCCAGTGAGTGTCCCCTAACATCTCTGCTAGTGAGTGTTCCCCTAACATCTCTACCAGCGAGTGTTCCCCTAACATCTCTGCCAGCGAGTGTTCCCCTAACATCTCTGCCAGCGAGTGTTCCCCTAACATCTCTGCCAGCGAGTGATCCCCTAACATCTCTGCCAGCGAGTGTTCCCCTAACATTTCTGCTATCGAGTGTCCCCTAACATCTCTGCTATCGAGTGTTCCCCTAACATCTCTGCTATCGAATGTTCCCCTAACATCTCTGCCAGCGAGTGTTCCCCTAACATCTCTGCCAGCGAGTGTTCCCCTAACATTTCTGCTATCGAGTGTCCCCTAACATCTCTGCTATCGAGTGTTCCCCTAACATCTCTGCTATCGAGTGTTCCCCTAACATCTCTGCTAGTGAGTGTCCCCTAACATCTCTGCCAGCGAGTGTTCCCCTAACATTTCTGCTATCGAGTGTTTCCCTAACATTTCTGCTATCGAGTGTCCCCTAACATCTCTGCTATCGAGTGTTCCCCTAACATCTCTGCTGGTGAGTGTTCCCTTAACATCTCTGCCAGCGAGAGTCCCCATTTGATTTTTCTCAACAAAGCATCTCTTATGTTAGCAGGCCTACCATGATTGTCCTTAAATGTATGATTTCTTCAGATTAAGAAACTTGATAACTTCAAGATATAGTCTCAAGGAGTTGATTAAGTGTTACCCTATCCTGAGAAATACGACAACAACCAAATTAGCACGTCTTGAAAAAATAGGATTTGTCCGAAACAGTTCTAGATTGCATCTTGACATGATTGTCTTTATGACTTCAACTCTTACTCTAACTAACCCACACCACACTTAGGTCACCCAAGCCTTACTCACTGAGATGTTCCATCACAAACCCCACCCAGCTAATTCTCTTCTGACCGTTCTCATCCTTTCCACACATCACAACAAACCCACTGGAATGTTCCACCTAATCCACACATAGTAGTTAAGAGTGAACATGCTGATTTGGAGAACGCTACCTGCCTGAATGCATAGTGCCAACGGTAAAGTTTGGTGGAGGAGGAATAATGGTCTGGGGCTGTTTTTCATAGTTCGAGCTAGGCCCATTAGTGCAAGTGAAGGGAAATCTTAACAATACAGCAGACAATGACGTTCTAGAGATTCTGGGTGCTTCGAGCTTTTTGGCAACAGTTTGGGGAAGGCCCTTTCCTGTTTCAGCATGACAATGCCCCTGTGCACAAAACGAGGTCCATATAGAAATGGTCTAGTTTGGTGTGGAAGAACTTGACTGGCCTGTAAAGAGCCCTGACCTCAATCCCATCGAACACCTTTGGGATGAGTTGGAATTCCGACTGCGAGTCAGACCTAATCACCCAACATCAGTGTCCGACCTCACTAATGCTCTTGTGGCTGAATGGAAGCAAGTCCCTGCAGCAATGTTCTAACATCTAGTGGAAAGCCTTTCCAGAAGAGAGGAGGATGTTATAGCAGCAAAGGGGGGGGGGGGGACTAACTCTATATTAATGCCCATGATTTTAGAATGAGTCGTTTGATGAGCAGGTGTCCATATACTTTTGGTCATGTAATGTATATACACTGTGAGGTATATAACACATAGCCAGACATCTGGGACGTTTAGTGCATCATTCACATCGAGATTAGAGAACCATGAGGCAGGTTCTGTTCTGTAGCAGCACGGTTTAGGAGCTCCAGTTCTACCTGCCTCTGCTGGGAACTCAGCATCTATTTAATACCAAAATAGCTGGAATAACTGGCCTTCACGTGAGGTCATCTGGCCTTAGTGGACATGGTTGGACTTCCACAAACACACACACTCCCTACGTGGAGTCCAGGATGTAGCCCCAATGCATTCCCACTGACCTACGTGGGAGGAGGAACTACAGAGCCCTCCTGTACACACACACACACACACACACGCACACGCACACGCACACGCACGCACACGCACACGCACACGCACACACACACATATACTCGTATGCAAGCGGGCACGATCATTAAACTTTATAGTAGAGCATTTAGTCAATCACTGTCCAAGCTCAGAATAAATATTTATTGCAGCAATTGGCCAAAAACACTCATCTGGCGATACGGAATGCTTTACAGTTGTGACGGACTCTTGTGTGAAGTGCTTGGTGATTAAACAAGCCCCTGACCCAGAAATGATAACGTTCATACCACACACACACACACACACACACACACACACACACACACACACACACACACACACACACACACACACACACACACACACACACACACACACACAGTCTTGTACAGCTAAACACACACAGACACACACACAGACAATCTGTACTTTTACCATCAGGAAGATGAGACCCACAGCTCTGGGGTTTCACTCTCTCCTCTGGAGCAACTTCATTATAGACTAGCAAGCCTCTCTTTTCACCTCTTTTGTTCTGTGTAGAAGTGAGGGATCTTTTAGACTTGAGAACATATTGACAGAAAGAGAGAAGAGAGGGTTGTAGTTCCATAATCCTGGGTGGGAAAGGGACTAGATATAATAAGCTTGGACTCTTTTCTGTGTAGATATTTCTCTCTGTCTTGGCTCCAACAGACTAGCCTTCTGATGTTAGCGCAATGGTCACAAATAATGATGCCCCACGGGACTGTTATCAACCCTGCCAACGAGATGGCTACAGGGAGTTTGTGGAAAAGCTCTCTTCTTTCCCCTCCTCATGTTGGAGCTATTGGTGAATCTGTTGTCCACTGGGTCGGTCTGTGACAGTCTGAAGTACTCTGTAACTGGCATCGCATTAGACCCAATGACATGTCACCCTCTAACGGATCATATTAGACCCAATGACGTCACCCTCTAACGGATCATATTAGACCCAATGACACGTCACCCTCTAACGGATCATATTAGACCCAATGACGTCACCATCTAACGGATCATATTAGACTCAATGACATGTCACCCTCAAACAAATCGAATTAGACCCAATGACGTCACCCTCAAACGGATCATATTAGACCCAATGACGTCACCCTCAAACGGATCGCATTAGACCCAATGACATGTCACCCTCTAACGGATCATATTAGACCCAATGACATGTCACCCTCTAACGGATCGCATTAGACCCAATGACGTCACCCTCAAACGGATCGCATTAGACCCAATGACATGTCACCCTCTAACGGATCATATTAGACCCAATGACATGTCACCCTCTAACGGATCGCATTAGACCCAATGACGTCACCCTCAAACGGATCGCATTAGACCCAATGACGTCACCCTCAAACGGATCGTGTTTTTTCCTCTAAATGTTAGAGGACTGCAGAGTGGACTCACTTTAGCCATGCATGTACTTTCATTGTCAAATGAAAGATCCCCTGTTCTTCAGTGCTACGGGGGTTTGGATTGGAGTTAATATGATTCCAGCCCCATCTCTTTGATGCAATTGAACCCTACAGGGATGACATACTTTCTCTCAGTAGAAATTGCGGTCTACTCCTCTATCAGAAAGCTTATCATGTCAGATGCTGCTTTGAGCTTCATTGCGGGCTCTCATCGAGAACACATGGATATGATGGACCTTCCGGTTTTATCATGACCCATTTCCACCTGCAAAGCTTCACAGTTCAAGACAATGCATACCTTTCGGGGGAAAAAAACGGGCTAGTAGTGGGTTCAAACACCAGGCACGACACAGCCATGACACTTTGACAATTGAAGTCGATATCCAAATGATTTTGCTAAGGCAATAGAGAGTGTAAGCAACATGTGCAGTCTGTCATAAATATTCAGACAGTGTTACACATTGTTCTGGTACATTGCGTAGACATGTTTGTTTACCTTGCTTATAAATGGAATGGAACAACACTCTCTTGAAGATATCAACAAACAAAAAGAAAGACTACACAGCGCAGAAATAAATGAGGTACATGAACCAAAACCATCTGTTTCACAGCCTGTTATTCTGCCATGGTACCAAGGTTTTACACAACACTGGATCTTTTATAATTTTGTTAGGCTACCGTAGAATACCATTAGTATGCCACTGCAGAATGATAGTATAGACATGATGTTGAATTGATAATGTTGCCATTAAAACACTATACACAAAAAATATCAGAATAATCTGAGATTGTTCATATTGAGACAAATCGTATTCAAGTTTTCTTCGGCATGTACTGTAGTCCTTGTGCCCACTTCTTGGACCCCCGAATACTTTGTGAGATGCGTTCACAGTGTATTTGGCCAAATAACTGATTGTTTACTGGCAGGTTGGGAGCCAATTCTGTTTCCTATTTGGCTGAGAGGGCTAGCTACACTGCTTTCAACACTGTACTGGATGCTCAGCGGGGGGTTAAACAAGCCCAAATACAATACAAGCCCTCAATCTGACTGTTTAGCAATGTCACCAAAAGAATGGAACAAAACATTTCTCCCTCTCATTTACTTCAGAACTCTGTTTGAAATTTTACAATTGGACAAAATGTATGAATTTCACATGAGCGTTTGAACATATGGGATGTAGTCACTTTGCTGACCCTATAGCTCACTGATCTTTATTGGATTTATTAACTTCATTAGCATACTGGTTATTGTTCGGAATTTCGGGTGACTGATGTGCCCAAAGTAAACTGCCTGTTACTCAGGCCCAGAAGCTAGGATATGCATATACTTGGTAGCATTGGATAGAAAACACTCTGAAGGTTTTAGAACTGTTAAAATAATGTCTGTGAGTATAACAGAACTGATATGGCAGGTGGAAACCCGAGGAAAACCCATCCGGAATTTTTCTTTTTTTAGGTCACATGCCATTTCAATGCTAGCCTATGGGAAATACAAATAGATTGGACCCAGATTGCAGTTCCTATGGCTTCCACTAGATGTCAACAGTCTTTAGAAAGGGTTTCAGGCTTGTTTTTTGAAAAATGAGCAAGTAGTTTTTCCAAGGTGTCTCTCATTAGAAAAGTAGTCTTGTTGGCGCGTGAATGAGGTGCGCTCTTCGTTATTTATCTTCCCTATTGAACATACTATTCTCCGTCTTAAATATTATTGTTTATTTTGATATTAGAATACCTGAGGATTAATTAGAAACATCGTTTGACTTGTTTGGACGAACTTTAACAGTAACTTTTTGGATTTGTTTGTATGCAAGTTGAACGAGTGGATTACTGAATCAAGCACGCCAACTAAACGGACATTTTTGGGATATAAAGAAGGAATTTAATCAAACAAAACGACCATACATTGTGTAGCTGGAACCCTTGGGATTGCAAACAGAGGAAGATCTTCAAAGGTAAGTGATTTATTTAATCGCTATTTGTGATTTTGTGACGCCTGTGCTGGTTGAAAAAGTATTTTTATGGGGGTGCTGTCCTCAGATAATCGTATGGTATGCTTTCGCCGTAAAGCCTTTTTCAAATTTGACAACGCGGTTGGATTAACCTGTTAGGGCTAGGGGGCAGTATTTACACGGCCAGATAAAAAACGTTCCCGATTTAATCTGGTTACTACTCCTGCCCAGTAACTAGAATATGCATATAATTATTGGCTTTGGATAGAAAACACCCTAAAGTTTCTAAAACTGTTTGAATGGTGTCTGTGAGTATAACAGAACTCATATGGCAGGCAAAAACCTGAGAAGATTTCATGCAGGAAGTGGCCTGTCTGACAAGGTGTTGTTGTTCTTGCCTCTGTTTATTGAAGACTGAGGATCTTAGCTGTAACGTGACACTTCCTACGGCTCCCATAGGCTCTCAGAGCCCGGGAAAAAGCTGAACGATATCAAGGCAGCCTCTGGCTGAAACACATTATCGCCTTTGACAAGTGGCCGATCAGAGGACAAAGGGCTTAGGCGCGTGCCCGAGTCGACCCCATGCTTTATTTTCTTTTGTCTGTTTACCTAATTGCAGATTCCCGGTCGGAATATTATCGCTTTTTTACGAGAAAAATGGCATAAAAATTGATTTTAAACAGCGGTTGACATGCTTCGAAGTACGGTAATGAAATATTTCGAAATCTTTTGTCACGAAGTGCGCCATGCGCGTGACCCTTATTTACCATTAGGATAGTGTCTTGAACGCACGAACAAAACGCCGCTGTTGGAACATAACTATGGATTATTTGGGACCAAACCAACATTTGTTATTGAAGTAGAAGTCCTGGGAGTGCATTCTGACGAAGAACACCAAAGGTAATCAAACTTTTCTAATAGTAAATCGGAGTTTGGTGAAGGCTAAACTTGCTGGGTGTCTAAATAGCTAGCCCTGTGATGCCGGGCTATCTACTTAGAATATTGCAAAATGTGCTTTCACCAAAAAGCTATTTTAAAATCGGACATATCGAGTGCATAGAGGAGTTCTGTATCTATAATTCTTAAAATAATTGTTATGCTTTTTGTGAACGTTTATCGTGAGTAATTTAGTAAATTGTTAGTAAATTCGCCGGAAGTTTGCGGGGGGTATGCTAGTTCTGAACGTCACATGCTAATGTAAAAAGCTGGTTTTTGATATAAATATGAACTTGATTGAACAAAACATGCATGTATTGTATAACATAATGTCCTAGGTGTGTCATCTGATGAAGATCATCAAAGGTTAGTGCTGCATTTAGCTGTCTTCTGGGTTTATGTGACATTATATGCTAGCTTGAAAAATGGGTGTCTGATTATTTCTGGCTGGGTACTCTGCTGACATAATCTAATGTTTTGCTTTCGTTGTAAAGCCTTTTTGAAATCGGACAGTGTGGTTAGATTAACGAGAGTCTTGTCTTTAAAATGCTGTAAAATAGTCATATGTTTGAGAAATTGAAGTAATAGCATTTCTAAGGTATTTGAATATCGCGCCACAGAATTCCACTGGCTGTTACGTAGGTGGGACGATTTGGTGCCACCTACCCTAGAGAGGTTAACAAGAAGTTAAGCTTTTAAATGATGTATGACACTTTTATTTTCATGAATGTTTAATATTACCATTTTTGTATTTGGAACGTCGCCCTCTGCAATTTCACCGGATGTTGTCGTAGGTGTCCCGCTAGCGGTTCATGCGACCAGAGGTTTTAAGATCGACATCACCACCTTCGTCTGAAGAATATACATGACACACCAGAAGAGGATGAGCAGAACCATAGTAACATCAATCCCCAAACATCCTCTGCAGTTGTAACGTGTTAAGTAAATGAGAGACTTTGTATTGCAGAACATCTATTTACAAATTTTTAACTTTTACAGGAACTGGTAATCAGGCTAAATGGTATGAAAGAGGATTATCCTCAAGACAAAGCTGAGAGAGAGAGAGATTGTCATGAGTAAGAGGGAGGGAGCGAGAGAGATACATAGAGAGGTTGCAAGAGAACTACAACTATGTTGGAGGTATAAAAATGCTCCTGAAGTTTGTAATTTCCACTTAGAAATTTCTGACTTAATTTTCCCTTTCGGTAAATGTAGTAATACACATAAGAATGTACATTTCCTGTTGCTACAGGAATGTTTTCGTGCTGTAGCAGACTGTCTCAAATTAAGATCCTACATCTGTAGCATATCAATAGAGTTCCAATTTTCTCTTTGATCCTCTGTGTGGATGAAACACTGTGGAAGAGAAGCCTTACAGATGGAGAGTGATTCTGTGAGGAAACGTGTTCAGTTCTTACATCTGGTCTCTGACAGCTCACTGCGTTTCTTCACTCTGATGAAACGGTGTGTACACCATTGTGCATGGTCTTGCCTGCTTTAATAAACATTCCTGCAGTTTTATTTGACAAAAGCCTTTCTGGCTTTTTCCTGAACATGTCATGCTCGCTCGTAGAGTCAAAAGCTGTCTCCCTTCTAGAGGCGTGCTCAGAACCACAATGAAACCATGCCAAGTGTGTGCTGTGAATAAAACAGATCAAGGAAGTCCCATGAGAATGGTCAAGTTAAATATGAATAAACATACTGGTAGAAATAATTTGCATACGTAAAATTGCATTTTATTTGCAATTAGC
Source organism: Salmo trutta (assembly GCF_901001165.1). Lineage (NCBI taxonomy): Eukaryota > Metazoa > Chordata > Actinopteri > Salmoniformes > Salmonidae > Salmo > Salmo trutta. The sequence continues at coordinate 10,717,458 of NC_042976.1, read as the reverse complement.
GACTCTCCGAACTGACTGAGTCTCGGTTCATTGCAGGGATAGTCATGCAATTAGGAGCCAGTCTTTCAAGTTATTATACAATTAATATAATTAAAGCTACAGTTTATATAAGATATACAGTCATGATAGTATCATAAACTACTGAAAATACATTTTCCAGTATACAAGGGAACCAACCCATTACTTATTGATACCAGGGACAGATTGTATCAAGTCATAAACTGACAGTTGAAATTTGACAATGCCCCTTTATGTTTGCCAACATTTCCAATAGAAGACAATATTACAACGTCTCGAGTGTCCCTGAAGTTGTGAAGTGAACATAACCCATAGCTCTTGGTTCAACAGCCTATTATTCCCCCGTATTACTCCTCTAAAGACACAATACAACACGCACCATGTAGACCATGAAACAGATTTCCATATCAGGCCCAATTCAATGCACCTCTGAAAACATCCCACAATGCGATAACCCGTCTTGACAATATAATTCCCTGTATCTGGTCCTACAAAGCAGAGAGGACCAGACCACCACTCTGAATGTCCTCAATAATGAGGAGAGATTGAATTCACAGGATCAGTCCACTCTACTGATAAACCATTTCCTCTACTTCTTGGAAAATATAGTGTAATGGTCATGAGCGGTAGTGGCAAATTGTGTCCACCCCAGTACAATAGTGTTTCAGATGGAGGCGACAACATGGTCAATAGAGGCCAATAGCCCTGTCAGAAGGTCAGTGATAAACTCCAAATTACTGCATGAGATAGTCTTTCCTCTGCTTTAATCAAGGCTGAAGACAGGCTATGAGTCAGATATTTATTAAACAAACGGTGACTATCAAGGAACTAATATTCCGACCTGGAAGCTGGAGTTGAAGTCCAGGAAGTGAATTGTTTCAGATCAGTTTAGGCATTCATCCCTGTGCAACAGCGTTAATACATTCAACAAATCTCCCCCAGCTCATAAAAAAAAGTGGTGAGTTCTCAAACGCTGTCCTCTGTCTGCAGCACTATGACTTGGAAGGTTCCTGATGCTTATGCTTCCTAGTTCTGTGTTTGTTTAGAGCACACTCCATCTGGTTTTTCTCAGGGGGGGTCTAATGTCTATAGGCACTGACATGTTGTTTGGTACTGTAAGAGCTGCCTGAAGACCAACATCCACCAGCTATGATTCTCTCAGGGTAAAACATAGAACATCCTAGCTGCTATTTTCATGAACTAAGTGTTTATTCATAGTTGTAATGCCATTGGATCTTATTTCCAGTATTTCTAACCATCATTATGAACTGGAAACTGGGACAGTATCATGTGCCAAGTGGAGGAGAATGACATAGCATGATGTCCAAATGTCAAGCCAACAGCTTTCTGATGTGTCAAATGTGTTAAATGGACACCAGGTCAGTTTTGTCACAGCCTCTTTTCTCCTTCGTTTTCTGTAAGTATCCATTGATTAGAATCGAGCGGAACGGATTAAATGGAGCCCAAAACAAAGGTCTCATTGAGCAGCTACTCTATCAAAGCAGGTTTACATGAAGATGTAGTGTTCTCTAAAGACTTAGAGGAGAAAGCAAACTAAAGCCTCCCTCCCTTGTTTGGATGGTTCAACAGGAAATGTTGTTGATAAAAGTGAATATTTAAATCTTTAACTTGTTTGGAAGCCCTTGTCTGTTCTGATTTCAGCTTGGCTGTGTTAGTTGAGAGGCCAGTAGGAAGGAGATTGGTTCTGCTGTTGAATGCCAGTCACTTAGCAATGTCACCTTCCTTCCACTTCTTCTCTCTTCTGTTCTCTTCCTCTCTCCTCTCCGGCTTCTGAATCATTGGGAAGTGATCCCTGTGTTCCCCATTGACAGAGCTAAGTGAATGTTTGCAGAACAAGTAAAAATGTATTATTAGTAAAGTTTGATTTTACTAAATGTAAACACATGTAGAACCACAAAGCTGAAGTGTATATGCAAGTATTGTAGTAGTACAGATGACAAGCTCTATCAATGATGAGCACAAGGGTGGATTAACTGTAATCAAACCTGCAATGGTAACATTTATGTCTATCTTCAACTACTGCCTGTGTAGCTAGCTACTCACGTCTTATTCTGAATGCTAGCTGTATCTACCTGTAAGAGGGTTTGTTCGCTTATTTTTACAGTATGGACACAAAAAGGATATGTTATTGAGTAGATACTGCAATAAGAGTTTGAATTGAGCTCTGCAGTCCTATAATATATACAATATTGACATCGCTGGCAAGGAGAAAATCGTATTCTTCCTGAAAGAGTTTACAATAGAGAAGAAATCCAACCTTTCAATGAAAGAGGGCCTCATGTTCTTTCCCTCCATTTTGACAAGTATTTGAAATTTCTTATTCAGTACTGTAACTGTCTCTGTTGCTCACCGAGTGGAATTTAGTCCCTCAATGGTCCGCTCAGTGGGCCAGAGAACTGTTTTACACATACTTATCCCCAGTTCCAGTTCCAGTCCCAGTCCCAGTCCCAGTCCCAGTCCCAGTTCCAGTCCCAGTCCCAGTCCCAGTTCCAGTCCCAGTTCCAGTTCCAGTTCCAGTCCCAGTCCCAGTCCCAGTTCCAGTTCCAGTTCCAGTCCCAGTCCCAGTTCCAGTTCCAGTCCCAGTTCCAGTCCCAGTCCCAGTTCCAGTTCCAGTTCCCATATCGAGCCCCTGTAAGAGAGAACGGAAAACTATCACCGCAGTTTTGACACCAAACATTATGCAAATCAACTCCTGAAAGACTGGCCTTCATAATCTCTTCCCTCAGGGCTAAAGGGTGTAACAAAGACCAAAGTAAAAATATCTTATCCACAAGTCCAGGTTCTGTCTTAAATCATTTAGAACAAAAAGTGGCTGTGTTTTAGATCATATTCTTCATTGTGCCTCGAGGCTTGCTTTGCCTATTACCCCAGAATTAGGGTGTTTTAACATTTTGTGGAAAAAATGCTTCCAAACCATGAAATTTACAAAATGAGTTGTGTACAGCATTCAATAAGCCAGCAAAGAGATGTGAATTCAGAAGGTATTTTGAGAGGCTTGTTCATTTTCAGAAAACTGTGTTGAAGCGTTCCTTTATTCCCAAACACCCTAAAGACACTTTTCAAGTGCCACCGTGCCCAGAATTACATATACGTGATCTCTTCAGTATGCCATTTAGCAAGAAGTCAATTTCTATTTGCAAAGAGGCTATTGTTCTTCTCTGCCAATAATTTGCTGACTTAAACGCAGCATGGGATCGTCTGGCAAGTAAATAAGTTGTATTTTTCTCTCTCTCCAAAACCCCTCAGCACACAGAAGTTAACCTCTACGGGATCGGTGTCTCCTCCGCGGGACCGCTGAGCTAACGTAGGCTAATGTGATTAGCATGAGGTTGTAAGTAACAAAAAAGAAATCCTGGTACATAGACATATCTGATATGTGTGGAAAGCTTCAATTATTGTTAATCTAACTGCACTGTTTAATTACCAGTAGCTATTACAGTGAAAGAATACCATGCTAATGTTTGAGGAGAGTGCACAATAATTATGAACTTGAAAATGTATTAATAAACCATTTAGGCACATTTGGGCGGTCTTGATATTACATTTTGAACAGATATGCAATGGTTATTGGATCAGTCTAAAACTTTGCACATTCACTGCTGCCATCTAAATTGCGCCTGGGCTGGAATAATACATTATGGCCTTTCTCTTGCATTTCAAAGATGATGGTAAAATAAAACACACAAAAAAAAATCATGTTTATTCTTTGTATTATCCTTGCCAGATCTAATGTGTTATATTCTCCTACATGAATTTCACATTTCCACAAACTTCAAAGTGTTTCCTTTCAAATGGCATCAAGAGCTACTGGCAGTTAGATTTGGGTATGTCATTTTAGGCAAAAATTTAAAAAAAAGGGTCCGATCCTTGTCCGCTGGAAAAATCTAAAAAGGAGCCTAAAATTGGGTTTTGCGAGTGGTTAATTACATTCAAAGTGCAGTATGAAAATGTAATCTGGATCACATTGAAACAAAATAGTGTAAAATGAATTCTAAATAAAGAGGAAACGTGCTTGAAATGGAAGAGTTGATATACTCATTACAAAATGTCCACTTTGTAAATTTTCCTACTTGAAACATTGTGGATACCGAACACAGATCGAATACTCATAGAATGGCCTCATATTCACTTAACTGGTGTGATGAGTTTTCTTTTCAAACCAAATCAACTTTTTAAAATACTTCCTGACATACAGAATGGTGGTGGTAATTGTCATCAATCAATTTGTAAATGAACAAGATTTTTATCAACGGTGCAATTTTCCACTGCTCCAAGACTTGCCCCAAACCTGCTCATTAATAACGTTACACCAGATACATGTGTTTGCCATTACTTCATTGTGTGTTCATGTGCGTAGTGTTCCTCCTGGCCTGAACGTTACAGTAAACCCACCCTGATCCTCCCCACCCATATAACAACGTCTTCATTTCCTGCCCATCTGAAATACATTGAAGGTAATGTAGCACCACAAGAGATCAATCACTGATATTTCAGCCAGGCATTAAAGAGATGGTTCTTTGATAGGGGGAGTCAATTATGTACTCTTTGATTAATGGTTGATGAACATTTATTATGCGTCTGTCTCCAAAGACGTGCGTTTTAGGGGGGATGCTTTGTTGTGGTTCTGTAGTTCTTGTGATCGCAGGCTGAATCCTGCATTCAGTTACAGGGAAAAAGGAACCACTTGAAAAAAGGTTGAAAGACAAAACTTGTAAACGTACAGTTTGTTGGTACCCCAAAAATGGCTTACTTTTCAATAATAACTCCTAACAGAAATCTGTTCAGTTTTCATTATATGGCTATGCAGTCTCCCATCCCAATGTGTTTAGCCCTTCACACAAATATCTCTGAGATCCTCTGCCAATATTCTGGAGGTCTGGCATGTGCACTGCATTTGAGACCATATCTAAATAACTGCAGACACGTCGAACATTTGAAGGGCACAGTTTTTGATTTGCTGCACCCAGAGCTGCGGGTGTTCTGTTTTCACCACATAGCATTGATAAGGCTGTTATAATAGCGTTTCAGAGACTATTTCTGACAGACTACTGTGCCCAGTTGGGTACAGAAAAGGGGGTACTGGTGCTGTGAAGACTGAGGCGAGGAGGAGAGCTTGGGCCCTTGGCACTGGAATAAAGGCTGCCAGGCCTTATTGGATAATCAGACTGGGACCAGTCAGAGATCAGAGGTTGAGAGAAGACTGGCTTTGTGATTTTGTCCTGGCAGTGGTACCACAGCAGAACAAAGCAGCACAGGGGTTTGTGACTAGTGCAGCCTAATGCCTAATCTGTGTCTGTGTGCATTTCTTTGTGTGATAATGTTATATTCCACCAGGATTGTTGTACTGCATTACATATTCCTCCTCCTCCTCCTCCATAACTTAAATTAACTTATGGAAGGACAGCCAGTTCATCTTTCTTATTAAACAGATATAAAGCAATAAGGCTAAATAGGGTCATTCAACATATGGAAAGCACCAATTTCATTGATTGATGCATTCCTTCAGTACAGCAGCCGCATGCTAAGTAAACTGGAAACCTACTGCAGCCACACGCCTTGATTACTACTTCTCCAAGGACAGTTACTGACTGGGAACCAGAATGAAATATTACCACAAGATTAACATAACACCAAATAATCATCCAGAGTGGGTATCAAGTGGCCTGAGTATGAGGGGAAAGCATTTTGAAGGAGTCAAGTTAGATCACTGAGGGGTTTGTAATGGGTAATTTTCTATGTTTTTTTGCCTAGTCATTCATGTCAGACTGTGGTCCAGTGTGGTTATCTCTGGGAAACTCAAGATGAGACTTGCTTGCAGAGCCATTTAGACAACATGGCACTCGCTAGAGAATCCTCACTTAGCCCAGAGCTCTGTCCTCTAATGATAATTTGATCATTTTAAGTGAATTAAACTTGAATTATATGTATTACGAGGATCAAGAGGTTAAAAAAACAACAAACTGTTTGCCAGAGTGTGCCTCTCTTTGGTATCTATGTACCCTATTTGAAGGCTCTGGTTGAGAAAATATAACTATAGCAAACTGACCAAAGCCAAGCAAACAAGTACTATGTCAAACACCATACTTAACAGTTGTTAGGCGTGTGTGATGTGTTTTCCCCCTGTTGCCTGACTCTAGCCTGGGCCTATAAAAACACATTACAAAATTTTGTGGAAAGCAGGCCAAACAATGTGTTCTATACACATACATATCATTGTTTTGAAAGCATCAGAATGTTTTACGATAAAAGGATTGAGCAGTTTGAGTCCGGATTAGATTAACAGAGTGCCAAATGCCCTTTTTCACACTTAACACAAACTCTTGCTGAGGTTTTGGATGGCTAAACAACAATAGATCACTTACACTGCAAAATAAAACTGTGATCAAAATGCACATGGTCTCTCTACTGTAAATGTTACATTATGTTCATACGCCACTTTCATGCTATTCTGTGTCTGAGTTCTTCCATAGCAATGTGTCATGCAAATATGAACGTACAGAAGCTACCCCTCTCCTATTCCCATCCAACAAAAGAGGCAGATGTTTGCGCTGGTTTGATTCCCCTTCACTGAGGCCATATTGACTTGCCTAGTTAACTAAAGGTTAAATAAAAAAATTGACAGAGATATCTCCCACCTGAGAGGAACAATGACATACGGTCATGTACATCTCAGATCACTTGGCAACCCTTTGGGATGGAACATCCAGATATGTTAGAACTGAGGTTCTGTTCCGTGTTCCGTGTTCCGTGTTCCGTCTCCAGATACCAGCCTTTGGACGCTCTCTGCCATTTACGTTTTACCCCTTGCGTATGGTTCTCATTGACACAACAGCACACCGCGGCAAATACCAGGATTTGTATTTGTCTCTCATTTTGAAGAATGCCTCGATAGTTGTTGTTCCTTCTGTTGTTGTACAAAGTGTGAAAATGAAAAATGGTCTCAGACTTTGTTTATTGCACGTAATGATTAATGTACCTGATTTTAATTACAATCTGATGATCTTTTGCCATCTGTTATTCAATATTCCCCCTATACCGTCATAAGAGCGTCTGCTAAATGACTCACATGTAAATGTAATAAAAAGGATCATTCCAAAGGAGTACTAGGCTTATCAGTTACATACAGCATTATACTTATGAGAAGAACTGAAGGGAATCTGAAACCCCAGCCTGACCTCCAGTGACCTTTAGTGATGCTCCAAATGGCAGTTGTTACAGAAGCAGGCAACAAAAATATGTCCAAGTCAGACTTGAGCTGAATTAATGCTATAATGGGACTTCACAAACATTCAGCAAAGCGGGGACTTTACAGCTATGTTTTTCTGAGTAATACCGTGAAATCCTCCTCGACAAGCGAGCTTGAGATTCAATGAGCAAAAATGTGCATGTGATGGTGATGCATGTTTCTGGGTATCCCTCAGGGGCCTGTGAATAGAGTTATTCAGAAGGTTTAGGGATGTCAGGAGGGGCTTAAATCCCAGGGGGGTCAGGGGGGCGACAAGGAGTTGTACACTGATTCACCCAAGACCCTACAGGAGTCACATGACTATGCTTAAACGGACTGAGGACCATGACCCAGAGTCGGCAGAATAAACAGCTAGTGGCGATGTGGAGACTCTGACTAACACCATCACCCAGCTACAGTAGTAATACTGGCTATATGTATAGACTCTGTCTAACACCATCACCCAGATACAGTAGTAATACTGGCTATATGTATAGACTCTGTCTAACACCATCACCCAGATACAGTAGTAATACTGGCTATATGTATAGACTCTGTCTAACACCATCACCCAGATACAGTAGTAATACTGGCTATATGTATAGACTCTGTCTAACACCATCACCCAGCTTCAGTAGTAATACTGGCTATATGTATAGACTCTGTCTAACACCATCACCCAGCTTCAGTAGTAATACTGGCTATATGTATAGACTCTGTCTAACACCATCACCCAGATACAGTAGTAATACTGGCTATATGTATAGACTCTGTCTAACACCATCACCCAGATACAGTAGTAATACTGGCTATATGTATAGACTCTGTCTAACACCATCACCCAGCTTCAGTAGTAATACTGGCTATATGTATAGACTCTGTCTAACACCATCACCCAGCTACGGTAGTAATACTGGCTATATGTATAGACTCTGTCTAACACCAAAATAAGGGTCCAGGACCTCCTCCACTGGCACCCAGCATCTCTCCTCCGGACCGTACCCCTCCCACTCCACGAGGTACTGAAGGCCCTCGCCCGACGCCTCGAGTCCAGGATGGCTCGAACAGCATACGTCGGGGCCCCCTCGATGTCTAGAGGGGGCGGAGGAACCTCCCGCACCTCAGACTCCTGGAGTGGACCAGCCACCGGTCTGAGGAGAGACACATGGAACGAGGGATTAATACGGTAATCTGGGGGAAGCTGTAACCTGTAGCATACCTCGTTCAGTCTCCACAGGACTTTGAATGGCCCCACAAACCATGGACCCAGCTTCCGGCAGGGCAGGCGGAGGGGCAGGCGATGGGGTGGTAATTGAGTCGCCTTCTTCTTACAGAAGGCGAGAGCCAAATCGGCATATTCTGAGGGTATGCGCACGGTGGAGACCTGGTCTGGACTTTCCACCGTAGTTGCACCGATGGAAACACCTACACACCTCCCTGAGCACTCTCGTGACCACCCTTTGAGAGCCCTCTGTTGCCACAAAATAGTGGGGTCGTGACAGGCCAACCAGGGTAGGCCCAGCTCCATGGGATTCTCTCCTTGTGACCCTCCTGCTGTCACGTCCTGGCCAGTATAAGGGTTAATTGGTATTGTAGTTTGGTCAGGACGTGGCAGAGGGTATTTGTTTTATGTGGTTAAGGGTGGTGTGTTTGTTGTAGGGCATTTGATTTAAGTATTCCGGGGTTTTTGGGCACTGTTCCTTGTTTACGTATTTCTATGTTGATCTAGTTAGTTGTATGTCTATGTTTGGTTAATTGGGGTGGACTTCCAATTGAAGGCAGCTGTGTGGTGTTGCCTTTGATTGGAAGTCCTATATTAGTTGGGTGTGTTTCTGTTTAATTGTGGGAGATTGTTCTTTGTCTAGCATGTATGAGCCTGAGAAGACTGGCATTATTTCATGAGTTTGTTTTGTTGTTTTGGTAATCATTTTGAGTTAATAAATGTTCAGAATGAACAAAACCAGTCCTGCTGCATATTGGTCCTCCTTAACCCACGACAACCGTGACAGAATCTCCCACCAACTAAGGACCAAGCAGCAGAGTAAAAGGGATTTCGAGTTGGACTGGCGGGAGAGATGGACCTGGGAGGAAGTTCTGGACGGGGCTGGACCTTGGCACCAGGCTGGGGAGTACCATCGACCACGGGAGGAAATTGAGGCAGCCAAGGCAGAGAGGCGGAGGTACAAGGCCTTGGACGCGCTGAGGGTGAAGCACGAGAGGCAGCCCCAATAATTTTTTTGGGGGGGGCACACTGGTAGTTTGGCTAGGCCTAGGAAGAGCCGGAAGCCAGCTACCCGTGGTTATATGGAGGAGCGTATGAGGTGGAGAGCGCCATGTTTCGCTGAGGAGCGCACTATCTCACCCATACGCACGCACAGTCCGGTGCGCGTTATTCCAGCCCCTCGCAGGTGCCGTGCTAGAGCAGGCATCCAGCTTGGTAGGAGGATGCCTGCGCAGCGCATCTGGTCGCCGGTACGCCTCCGAGGACCAGGCTACCCAACTCCCGCTCTACGCACGGCTACCATCAGGCCCCTGCACAGCCCAGTCTGCCCTGTACAAGCACCCCGCTCGTACAGGGCTACTAGTTCCATCCAGCCAGGACGGGTTGTGCAGGAGGTAAGATCAAGACCGCCTGTGCGCCTCCATAGCCCTAGGTTTCCAGCTCCTGTCTCTCGTGCGGACCCGGAAGTGCGTCAGCCCAGTCCGACTCGTCCTGTTCCCGCTCCCCGCACTAGCCTGGAGGTGCGTGTTCCCAATCTGGTACGTCCAGTACCAGCACCACGCACCAGGCTTCAAGTGCGTCATCCCAGTCCGATGTCGCCAGAGCTGCCCGTCAGTCAAGAGTCGCCAGAACTGCCCGTCAGTCAAGAGTCGCCAGAACTGCCCGTCAGTCAGGAATCGCCAGAGCCGCCCGTCAGTGAAGAGTCGCCAGAGCCACCCACTAGTCAGGAGCTGCCAAAGTGGCCAGACTGCCCGGAGATGTCAGAGTGGCCAGACTGCCCGGAGATGTCAGTGGCCAGACTGCCCCGAGATGTCAGAGTGGCCAGACTGCCCTGAGATGTCAGAGTGGCCAGACTGCCCCGAGCTGCCAGAGTGGCCAGACTGCCCCGAGCTGCCAGAGTGGCCCAACTGCTCCCCGGGTCTGCCAGAGTGGCCCGACTGCCTGGAACGGCCAGAACCGGAGCCACCTCCAGATATAGGTGGGTTGGGGAGGAGGGGTGTAACACAGTGCCGTCGTTGACGGCAGCCACCCTCCCTCCCCTCCCTTTAGTAGGGGGGAATTTTTGTTTTGTTGTTGTTTGGGGTTGTTTTTCTTAAGGTGCTTCCGGGGTTAGCACCTTTAAGGGGGGGGGGTACTGTCACGTCCTGGCCAGTATAAGGGTTAATTGGTATTGTAGTTTGATCAGGACGTGGCAGAGGGTATTTGTTTTATGTGGTTAGGGGTGGTGTGTTTGTTGTAGGGCATTTGATTTAAGTATTCCGGGGTTTTTGGGCACTGTTCCTTGTTTACGTATTTCTATGTTGATCTAGTTAGTTGTATGTCTATGTTTGGTTAATTGGGGTGGACTTCCAATTGAAGGCAGCTGTGTGGTGTTGCCTTTGATTGGAAGTCCTATATTAGTTGGGTGTGTTTCTGTTTAATTGTGGGAGATTGTTCTTTGTCTAGCATGTATGAGCCTGAGAAGACTGTCAGTATTTCGTGAGTTTGTTTTGTTGTTTTGGTAATCATTTTGAGTTAATAAATGTTCAGAATGAACAAAACCAGTCCTGCTGCATATTGGTCCTCCTTAACCCACGACAACCGTGACACCTGCGTAACCATGTTTAGTGGAGCGGTGGCCTCCCTAATCAGGCCTGACCCTAATGGTCGACTATCTAGGGCATGCACAGTGAAGGGCATATCCACAGGAACAAGGGGAATCCCTAAACTATGGGCAAAAGAACGGTCAATAAAATTCCCAGCTGCGCCTGAATCTAGGAGCGCCTTATGCTCGGAATGCGTCTAAAACTCAGGAAATTTGATAACCACATACATGTGAGCAACAGGGAGCTCTGGGTGAGCCTGGTGCCGACTCACCTGGGGTGACACGATAGTGCCCTGCCTGCTGCCTGGACTCCCTGAGGAACCCCCCCAGCACCGACCAGCAGTGTGTCCTCTGCGGCCACAGATGGTGCAGGGAATGGCCCTTCCTCCGGTCGCCCTAAGTGCAGCACCTCCCACCTCCATGGGCGTCGGAACGGAGGTGCTGGGGGATGGAACTGACAGGCCACAATCTGGACGTCCGCAGGCAGTCAGCAGGTTGTCCAGCCGGATGGACAGGTCCACCAGTTGGTCCAACGTGAGGGTGGTGTCTCGGCAGGCCAACTCCCGACGGACGTCCTTGCACAGACTGCACCGGTAGTAATCAATCAGGGCCCTGTTGCTCCATCCCGCACTGGCGGCCAGGGTCCGGAAGTCCAACGCAAAATCCTGCGTGCTCCTCGTCCCCTGCCTCAGGTGGAACAGTCGTTTACCCGCCGCTCGACCCTCAGGCGGGTGGTCTAAAACTGCCCGAAAGCGGCGGGTGAACTCTGCGTAATGGTCCAACACCACGTCTCCCTCACTCCATACGGCATTGGCCCACTCCAGGGCTTTGCCTGAGAGGCAGGAGACGAGTGCGGACACGCTCTCATGTCCCGAAGGAGCCGGGTGGACGGTCGCCAGGTAGAGCTCCAGCTGTAGTAGTAATCCCTGGCATCCGGCAGCCGTCCCATCATACTCCCTCGGGAGCGTGGGCTGAATCCCGCTGGGACTGGATGAAGGAGGGGTGGACAGTGGGGTCGACGGTAGTGGGGCTGGTGGAGGCACTGGAAATCCTCCTCCTCTCTCCCAACAATCCATCATCTGCAGCACGCAATCCATGGCGGTGCCCAGACGTTGCAACATGGTTGCGTGCTGCTGGACGCGCTCTTCTACCGTCACAGGGAAGGCGTCTGCTCCTGCTGACTCCATTCATTCAGGAGAGTGATTCTGTAATTGGCCTGTGTGTAGCTGGTGTGGAGGAGTCAGGCGCAGGACAGCAGATATGAGATGGGAATGTAATTTACTCAAGGAATCAATAAATACAACACAATAAACTAGCCCACAATAACGGACCGTATACATACAAACAATCACTCACAAAAACCATGGGGGAACAGAGGGTTAAATAATGAACAAGTAATTGGGGGATTGAAACCAGGTGTGTAAAACAAAGACAAAACAAATGGAAAATGAAAAGTGGATCGGCGATGGCTAGAAGGCCGGTGACGTCGACCGCCAAACGCCGCCCGAACAAGGAGGGACCGACTTTGGCGGAAGTCGTGACAGCTACAATATATACAGTCCAGACTACAGTATAGCTGCTGCTGCAAAAGGCATTTCTGCACTCTTAGAAATGAGATCATGGAAATAAGATAACATGACATTCATGAAATTCATTCAAAAAATCCTTAGCCCTTTCATAATGGTGTCAACAATAGTAGCCTACTGTTTTCTGAACGATGGTAGTAAGCTTCTCTTATTGTTAGAATGTTTATTGTATGTGTGTATCCTACTGATGTTTCTGCGGGTATGGTGATTGTTTACCTAGCTGTCACAGGCTATATACTAGGGCTGGGAATTTCCAGGGACCTCACAATACGATATTATCACCATACCTAGGTGCTGATACAATACGTATTTGTGATTCTCATGATTCTATATTTATTGTGATTTGATACAGTGATTTTGTTGCGATTCGATGTGCCAAACATATTGTTCACCGTATGTCTGCTGCAGAGAGAAAAGAAAGAGCCAGGAGAAAATGACTTTTGATCAGTCATGGAAGTAAAAGTGCTGAAAACAAATTCTCCCTATATAAAACAGAATAATAGTTTTGAAGCAGGTACAGCCAACTAGCGTATAAATAGTATTGCGATATTGTCAAAACGATACGATATGTTATATTGTGAAAAATAATATCCCGATATGTAACGGTATCGATATTTTCCCCCATCTCTAGTATGCAGACGTTTTGCAGTAGCAAGGTGTTATACAGTAGAAAAGCTGCACGGAGGACTAGGTATTCTCACCAAACATTCAGGATGAACACACCTTACCCGGACCATAGGCTTTCCAGATGCTGTGGTAGGAAGTGGTTCATTTCCACTTGTAAAACTTCGGAGCCAGAAGGAGAACTCGGATCAAAGAGAGGACACTTGATCCAGGTACCAGTTACACCGAGCTGAGGATACGTTCTGGCTCCATAATATTTACAGTGAAGTCATTCCTCGGCTTGTGCTGGTTTCATATCATTAACTCCTGTGAGAAAACTATTTTGAAGAGATCTGCCATTTTTCTAAGCATGCCAGTTCAACCTACAAACACACGTTTCTCACCTATACACACTCACGGAGCCACATGTGCAAATAGATAGTGAACAGATGAATTCAACTAAGGCACACGCTACGTCTTTGTTTTGACAGTTCATAATGTTTTCAACAGGCAGCCATCCTCAGTGGTTTGTGTTAGTTAGAGTATATGAGAGACCTCCATGGTTGTTGTTGAGTAAGGGGATCCAGTCAACAGCCTCCCCAGAACTCCAACACTGTCAGTACGGAGAAGACTCTCATATGTTCACCTGGCTGCTTCTCAATGAAGCTGTTCTTGTGTGGGATTTTGGACGTGGAACAGGCCTTTATTGAATTGATACTGTATACAAATTATAGGGAGGACACTTTACAGTGGTTATATTGTACACATTGAAGTGGGGCTACTGTAGTCCTATTTGGTATTGCATGTGGCTCAACATGGGAGGCGTGGCCAGATGATCTTGAAGCAGAATGGAAGTGATGGATATTATACTTCTGTCATGTGGCTATCTGGTGATCTTCCCTAGTCACAACTTGAGACGTGTCAACCAACAGCCATGCTATACTCACATGTTCAACACTTGGACCATGGGCCCCCCTCCCAACTCAGTTCCACATCCATTAGTCCATTAGACTTTCTACTGTATAAATACACTCTGCTGTGTGGTCCAGATGTTGTCAACACAGTCTGCAGTGTGGTCCCGATGTTGTCAACACAGTCTGCAGTGTGGTCCCGATGTTGACAACACAGTCTGCAGTGTGGTCCCGATGTTGACAACACAGTCTGCAGTGTGGTCCCGATGTTGTCAACACAGTCTGCAGTGTGGTCCCGATGTTGTCAACACAGTCTGCAGTGTGGTCCCGATATTGTCAACACAGTCTGCAGTGTGGTCCCGATGTTGTCAACACAGTCTGCAGTGTGGTCCCGATGTTGACAACACAGTCTGCAGTTTGGTCCCGATGTTGACAACACAGTCTGCAGTTTGGTCCCGATGTTGACAACACAGTCTGCTGTGTGGTCCAGATGTTGTCAACACAGTCTGCTGTGTGATCCAGATGTTGTCAACACAGTCTGCTGTGTGGTCCAGATGTTGTCAACACAGTCTGCTGTGTGGTCCCGATGTTGTCAACACAGTCTGCAGTGTGGTCCCGATGTTCACAGCTCTTCACATGAGAGTCCCCTAATCCCAACAAGCCATTTGAATAGTAATCAGATCAAAATTGTCTCGATTTGCTCCCTAATCTGGCCCTTTTATCAGATTAAAACAGATTTATCACTCTCTTCCCTCTTGGCGTTGGCACGGCAACAACCCTTAGCAACAACGTGGTGTTGAGTACTGAACACTTTTTGTTTCATGTCCCATCCAGGTTTATTGGCGATTACACAAAAATAAGAAGTGGAATATATATTCCAGCGGTTTTATTCTGGGTGGATTTGTGGGGTCATTCCTTCAAGTGGAAGTTGTAATCGGATAGGAGAGGAGATGCTGGTTTATGATGAATCCATTTCACACGCAGGTAGATGTAGCCTAGCCAGATGGGCCCCTTTGGGAGTAACCTTCTGGTTACTTTTCAACGGAAGAATACGACTTCTCATCAGCAAAACTTGAATCCGGAGGGAATAAGCCTGCATTCTGTTGAGCGTGTCCAAAAACTGAACCGTCGTATAGTATAAGCATGTCTTCTGCTGGGAAAAGTCTGTGGACTAGATATTATATGACTGTGGACTAGATATTGTATGACAGTGGACTAGATATTGTATGACAGTGGACTAGATATTATATGACTGTGGACTAGATATTGTATGACTGTGGACTAGATATTGTATGACTGTGGAATAGATATGGTATGACTGTGGACTAGATATTGTATGACTATGGAATAGATATTGTATGACTGTGGACTAGATATTGTATGACTGTGGACTAGATATTGCATGACTGTGGACTAGATATTGTATGACTGTGGAATAGATATTGTATGACTGTGGACTAGATATGGTATGACTGTGGACTAGATATGGTATGACTGTGGACTAGATATGGTATGACTGTGGACTAGATATTGTATGACTATGGACTAAATATTGTATGACTGTGGAATAGATATGGTATGACTGTGGACTAGATATTGTATGACTGTGGACTAGATATTGTATGACTGTGGACTAGATATGGTATGACTGTGGACTAGATATGGTATGACTGTGGACTAGATATGGTATGACTATGGACTAGATATTATATGACTGTGGACTAGATATTGTATGACTATGGAATAGATATCGTATGACTATGGACTAGATATTGTATGACTGTTAAGCTTTCTTTCCTTTGAATAATTTTTACTGAACTTTTTTAATTTGTCACTGAACTTTTACTTGAAACTTAAAAACATGGACTGTATTTGATCTATTCAAGAGGGCTGGTAGCGTACTGTACTGATTGTTAATGTATGTATTGGACAGGGCTAGAGACAGAGGACATAGGCATCGTGGGGGCGACATTAGCGGCAAGAAGGGCAACACGCAGGGTAAATATTGGCCTCTCTGTGGTAGGCATGCTTCACGGAGGTCAAATGTCTACCTTCCCTGGGCTTTGTCATTCTGTTGTTACAGTTGGTGTTGTGAAGAGAGAGAGGAAGAATACAAAGATAGGGCTGAGAGACAATATGGTGGGAAATTCAATATGATACTGGTGACTAATCAGACACCTATAGTATAAGTGCTATTTCTGCAGTTAGTTTTATATTAAATCAGGACAAAAGTCTATTCGATCACTCACCTCTACTCTCGCATAATCATTTTTTGCCCAAGCAATAAAACCGTTTAAAACACATACCATGTCTCCATGTTAAGACATAAAATACCTATATTTTCAGGGATGAAGATTTACAGGGATAGAATCAAAGAAATGTGCCCAGTCCACACTGTTCCCACCCAAGTAGAATTGGGAATGTCACAGAGAATGTCCCTGTTGGGTAGATCGTTAAAGTGGGAGTAGGAGAGGTGCGTGTATTAACTGGAATCAGCAGTGATTTGAACTTCATCAAACTCTGAGAGGGAGGCAAGCTGATGAAGACCTTCAACTGGATGTCAGCTAGAGAATTCCTCTACTAGTATCAAGGGTAGAGAGGATACACACATTTGAAATGGTTAGGAAGTCAAACCACTGTTACTCAGTTGGAGGTTATCATAGCTCTTCCCTGATGGTCGTAAGGTATTTTACACATATGACATTGAACATTTGATACACATAGAAAACTCAGCAAAAAAAGAAATGTCCCTTTTTCAGGACCATGTCTTTCATAGATCATTCGTAAAAATCAAAATAACTTCACAGATCTTCATTGTCTCTTCAGGGTTTAAACACTGTTTCCCGTGCTTGTTCAATGAACCATAAACAATTAATGAACATGCAGCAGTGGAACAGTCATTAAGACACTAACAGCTTACAGACGTAGACAATTAAGGTCACAGTTATGAAAACTTAGGACACTAAAGAGGCATTTCTACTGACTCTGAAAAACACCAAAAGAAAGATTTCCAGGGTCCCTGCTCATCTGCGTGAATGTGCTTTAGGCATGCTGCAAGGAGGCACGAGGATTGCAGATGTGGCCAGGTCAATAAATTGCAATGTCCGTACTGTGAGATGCCTAAGACAGCGCTACAGGGAGACAGGACGGACAGCTGATCGTTCTCGCAGTGGCAGACCACGTGTAACAACAGCTGCACAGGATCGGTACATCCGAACATAACACCTGCGGGACAGGTACAGGATGGCAACAACAACTGCCTGATTTACACCAGGAATGCACAGTCCCTCCATCAGTGCTCAGACTGTCCCCAATAGGCTGAGAGAGGCTGGACTAAGGGCTTGTAGGCTTGTTGTAAGGCAGGTCCTCACCAGACATCACCGGCAACAACATCGCCTTTGGGCACAAACCCAATGTCGCTGGAACAGACAGGACTGGCAAAAAGTGCTCTTCACTGACGAGTCGCGGTTTTGTCTCAGCAGGGGTGATGCTCGGATTCGCGTTTATCGTCAAAGGAATGAGCATTACCCGGGGGCCTGTACTCTGGAGCGGGATCAATTTGGAGGTGGAGGGTCCATCATGGTCTTGGGCGGTGTGTCACAGCATCATCGGACTGTGCTTGTTGTCATTGCAGGCAATCTCAACGCTGTGTTACAGGGAAGACATCCTCCTCCCTCATGTGGTACCCTTCCTGCAGGCTCATCCTGATATGACTCTCCAGCATGACAATGCCACCAGCCATACTGCTCGTTCTGTGCATGGTTTCCTGCAAGCGAGGAATGTCAGTGTTCTGCCATGGCCAGAGAAGAGCCCGGATCTCAATCCCATTGAGCACGTCTGGGACCTGTTGGATCGGAGGGTGTGGTCTAGGTCCATTCCCCCCAGAAATGTCTGGGAACTTGCAGGTGCCTTGGTGGAATAGTGGTGTAACATCTCACAGCAAGAACTGGCAAATCTGGTGCAGTCCATGAGGAGGAGATGCACTGCAGTACTTAATAATGCAGCTGGTGGCCACACCAGATACTGACTGTTACTTTTGATTTTGACCCCCCCTTTGTTCAGGGACACACTATTCCATTTCTGTTAGTCACATGTCTGTGGAACTTGTTCAGTTTATGTCTCAGTTGTTGAACCTTGTTATGTTCAGACAAGTTTTCTGAAAATAAACGCAGTTGACAGTGAGAGGACATTTCTTTTTTTGCTGAGTTTACATAACAATAGTGATTGTTGAAAATTATATAATTAAAGCAATAAGGCCCAAAGAGGTTTAGCATATGGCCAAAATACCACGGCTGAGGGCTGTTCTTTTTTATTTCTTTTTTATTTTACCTTTATTTAACTAGACAAGTCAGTTAAGAAAAAATTATTATTTACAATGACGGCCTAACCTGGCCAATCCCTAACCCGGACGACGCTGGGCCAATTGTGTGCCGCCCTATGGGACTACTAATAATGGCGGGTTGTGATACAGCCTGGAATTGAACCAGGGTGTGTAGTGACACCGCTAGCACTAAGATACAGTGCCTTAGACCGCGGTGCCACGTGGGAGCCCCAAGCATGATGCAACCTGGATACAGCCCTTAGCCGTGGTTTAGTATATTGGCTATATATCACAAACCCCCTTAGGTACCTTACTGCAATTATAAACTGGATTATTAGATCAGTAAAAATAAATGTTTTGTCATATCTGTGGTGTACGATTTGATATACCATGGCTATCAGCCAATCAGCCTTCAGGGCTCGAACCACCCAGTTAGTAAATATAAATAATGTGATGTGAAAGTGATATACTGTGCATTCGGAAAGGACTCAGACCCTTTGCCTTTTTCCACATTTTGTTACATTAGAGCCTTATTCTAAAATGGATTAAATATATTTTTTCCCTCATCAATCTACACACAATAGCCATTAATGACAAAGCGAAAACAGATGCAAATTTATATATTATTTTTTTAAATTTTTATTATTTACATGAGAATTCAGACCATTTGCTATGGGACTTGAAATTGAGATCAGGTGAATCCTGTTTCCATTGATCATCCTTGAGATGTTTCTACAACTTGATTGGAGTCCAACTGTGGTAAATTCAATTGATTTGACATGATTTGGAAAGACATACACGTGTCTATATGAGGTCCCACAGTTGACAGTGCATGTCAAAGCAAAAACCAAGCCATGATGTCGAAGGAATTGTCTGTAGCGCTCCGAGACAGGATTGTGTCGAGGCACAGATCTGGGGAAGGGTACCAAGAAATGTCTGCAGCATTGAAGGTTCCCAAGAACACAGTGGCCTCCATTGTTTTTAAATGGAAGAAGTTTGGAACCACCAAGACTCTTCCTAGATCTTGCCGCCCGGCCAAACAGAGCAATCGGGGGAGAAGGGCCTTGGTCAGGGAGGTGACCAAGAACCTGATGGTCACTCCAACAGAGCTCCAGAGTTCCTCTGTGGAGATGGGAGAACCTTCCAGAAGGACAACCATCTTTGCAGCACTCCACCAATCAGGACTTTATGGTAGATGACAGCCCACTTGGAGTTTGCCAAAAGGCACCTAAAGACTCTCAGACCATGAGAAACAAGATTAGCTGGTCTGATGAAACCAAGATTGATGAAACCAAGAACGATGGTCTGATGAAACCAAGATTTGGCTTGAATGCCAAGCGTCACGTCTGAAGGAAACCTAGCACCATCCCTACGGTGAAGTATGGTGGTGGCTCTGAATGTCCTTGAGTGGCCCAGCCAGATTGAACATCTCTGGAGAGACCTGAAAATAGCTGTGCAGCAACGCTCCCCATCCAACCTGACAGAGCTTGAGAGGATCTGCAGAGAATGGGAGAAACTCCCCAAATACAGGTGTGCCAAGGTTGTAGCGTCATCCTGAAGAAGATTTGAGGCTGTAATCGCTGCCAAAGGTGCTTCAACAAAAGGTCTGAATACATGTAAATGCAATATTTCAATTTATAATTTTAAAGAAATTTGCAAAAATTTCTAAAAACCTGTTTTTACTTTGTCATTATGGGGTATTGTGTGTAGATTGATGAGGGGGAAAAACGTTTTAATCAATTTTAGAATACGGCTGTATACTTTCTGAATGCACTGTATTTTGAACAAAATTTGCGGTTGTTTTGTTTAGGTTGAGTATGACCCATATCTTTTGGCAACTAAACACAAAAAATAAGATGTATCCTCTGTGAATATGCCTTTTTCATCATCTGGAGGCTGAATGATCGTTTTGTATGATTATTATGTTTGCTATTATTAAGTGGATACTTTTAGCAATTAATCAAATGATAGCAGATGTTTTGGAGATCTGGCCTGTAGATGGTGCTATCTTCTCAGCAGTGCTCTCTCTCTCTCTCTCTCTCTCTCTCTCTCTCTCACTCTCTCTCTCTCTCTCTCTCTCTGTGTCTCTCTCTCTGTCTTTCTCTCTCTTTCACTCTCTCCCTCCCTCTCTGTCTCTCTCTCTGTCTCTGTCTCTCTCTGGTTCTGTCTCTCTCTCTGTCTTTCTCTGTCCCTATGCCAGATCATTGTTTCCCTGCCCCCTTTCTCCTTCTTCTCTCTATTTTCTACTAACTTTCTCTCTCTGTCGCTCTCTCTCATTTGCTCTCTCTCTCTCTCTCTCTCTCTCTCTCTCTCTCTCTCTCTCTCTCTCTCTCTCTCTCTCTCTCTCTCTGTTGGCATGTTCTGTTGATTACAGTGTTTCTGTGGACACTGTCTAGGGCTGCATACCAACTTTGCCTGTAACTATTCTGCAGCAGGGGTATGAAGCGAAAGAGAGATTGAAGATTGAGAAACAGAGAAAGAGGGCAGGGTATGGGAGGAAAGGGTATGGGGGCGGTAGTGGGGCACACTATCGCCATTCCCAAGGCACTCTGGGGGATTGCGGGAGCCAATAAAGCCCAAGGACCGCAATCTCCATGCACAACTGACACTGGCCACCGGGGACATTTTAGGGTTTAGGCGTGTCCTGTTCCCTTTCAGTTCGACCACAGCCAAAGCATGAGAGAAAGGAACCTAAAAGGAAAAGAAGATACATTGACATTGATTTTAATGCAACTCTAAGGTGTACTATTTGAGGCCCGCTTGAGGAGTTAAATTGACCAAACTGCTTGTTTCACGTTGCTATGCAATATATCAAATGAATGTATGTGAAATGTTAAGCGATACAGACAAAAAATGTGTTGGCCATGTTATTGTGTAACAGTATAACACTGGCAATGCTGATAAACTATGATGGAGATAAATGCAACATCATGTAATGTACCCAATCTCCTTAAGTAATGACCACAAGGGGCAGGGGCCCAATGAATCAACCATCCATCACCACATTCCCGTCATTAATATCTCCCCAGGGACTGCTCACAGTTAACATAAAGGAGAGGGGGTAGGGACAGATGGATCAATGGAAAGATGGAGAGATGGGAGGGCCAAATAAAGATACACAAACATACCAGACTAGGAATAAATAATTAGTGAGCAACAGCCAAACATGTCAGAGAGAGAACAACCTTTCTGTCACGTGGTAGGCAGTCGCACTGTTGACAAGTGAACCTTCAAAAGCTGCAGCATCCTGTATGGCAGCGAGGGTTTACGCCCCGCTTCCCTGCTCCGTTTAAGTCGTTGTAAACTAAGGATATGGCCGATTTACAGCGAGCAAAAAGCAGGAAATGTCAGGTGCTTACCTCTGGCCCTCCCGGGTCAGTGTAGCTTGCCGTCTCACGTATAAAAGTGTCCCTACTCACTCCTGTGTTTAGAACCAGAGGTCAAAGGAGAGTGGTCAATTCGTCAAGTAGTTGAAGAGGAAAGAATGTGGGAAACGTACAGAATAAATCAAACTAACAAAACAGCTGGAGAGAAAAATCATATTATTAGTGTGTGCTAGAGAAGTCACACACTCTATATGAATGGCTGAATCTAATAACCAATTTTTCGGAAATGCAGTGCCACCTTTTATTTTAAAACAGGGTAACATGTTTAAGAGTTTCATTGCAGAGTTTGAGATTGACAAGATATTCAACAGAATTGAGTTAGAGTTGAACTCTGAACAATTTTTGGTCAAAAAGGCTACTGAAGAGGTTCAGGAGCAATTCTTTTCATGGGTTATGGGAATATTGTAGGCTGGAGTGGCTCCTGGTTTAAACACAGGGGTTAAAGTTCTCTATCACTGCAACAGATTTGTGTCATGTGGATGACTCATGAGGTTTGAGTAACAAACAAAAAAATATTTTAATAATTTAATTTTCACTCCAGGCCACACTTGAACATCTAAAGCTTGATAGAAATTGTGTAGAAAAGATAATGGACCTATATATTTTCAAATAACTGCCGTTTTTCAGTTATTTGAACATTTAAAAATGTATTTGTGCGGCTCTTCCGAGCCAAGAAGTTTCAGTCATGGGATTTGTGTTTGCCTTAACTGCTGCTGAAATGTTATTGAAATAAATTTCAATTTCCAAAACTAGGATGGAGAGGAAGCCACTTTTGGAAGATGTGATAAAGTGAGTGCAGAGAGGGTTTTTTTGTGGGGGGAGAGACGACTGGAGTGGCTGCTAGTCACTTCATGTGTGACCTGACAGAACCCTGAAAGGGTGAGGTGATTGTAAACAGGCAGGCAGGTGGACAATGGACAGGAACTGGACTTACCCCCTAACTTTACTGACCCTGTTCATCCCCTTGGCCTGAACAACCAGCAGTCTAACATGTGGCTCATTCAGTAGTGTATGTGATGTGTGCCTCTTTGACGGATTCAACACTGTTGTTTGGCAGCAAATCTATATCTCTTTTAAGTCTGACTTCTCAACACCTTAACGGTGAAGTGATCATTTTGTTGCCTGAGGTGAACGTTCAATTAACATTCACAACTTTCAGTTCCCAGAAACAAAGTTAACATGTTAAATGAATAAGTGTGAATAAATTGGGGGTAACGTCTTGTGGACATTTTCTCTCCAACAGAGGGAACTATGATGACGTTGGACGTTTCCAGAAGATTTAGATTGATTTGCACGCTATCGATGTGTTAATTGGTCAATCAGCCAAAATAATCTGTGTTGTGAAATAAACTGACATTTCACTGATTTTCAGACTAATTAGCCAAACCAAATGAGCAATTTAATTCCCAATCTGACTGGCCTGAATCCTGTTTTATTGTATGCCAAGCCAGACCACATTAAAGAAAGTTGATGATTGTTTCATAAAGTTGCAGATTCTTTCATTAGATATAAGGACTATGTTGACATCTGTCATGTACTGTATAACGCTGCCCATCTCACTCAAGGACAGTGGAGGCATTCACTTGACTGTGCGACTCACATGTCTCATTTCCTGTTTTGGGGTGCGAGGGGAGGTTCTGACCTTGACCTTTGCAGCCTGGGGTCACAAATGTTATTCTGCAAACATTAACAGTAAAACAGACAACTTTCCTATTTACCCTGCGTTTGTACATATGACATACAGTACTCGTTGGTGGTACATGTTGGTTTACTATTCTGTAGTCAGATATATGAGGCAGTGTACATTTACACACCCTGTGACATATACAACACATATAGTGTATAGGTGTATAGTATCAAGTGCTTCTGGGAGCCATTCATGTTCACTCTAGCCTTGTTCTACAGTTGTGGAAAATGAGAGATGAATACAGATTTTACAGATACGCCCTCTCCACTGGGAATGACTCAGGTATGCACTGTCAGTCTTGGTCTCCACTCCCAGTATTTCAGCAGTATTTCCCACAGAATGTCCACCTCTCCTTCCGTGGGTGTACCCAGTCCTGGACATGCCTTGTATAGCTGCCAGAGCTTGTTAGACAGAAAACAGTGTTCTTTGTGCACACACACACACACACACACACACACACACACACACACACACACACACACACACACACACACACAGGGCCGGTGTTGGGAGACGTCAGGTGGTGTTAGTTCAGCACTTGTCCCACAGGGTCAGCTCGTGGGTAAGGTAATCTGCCACAGACCTGATTGCTCACTTCAGCTGTAAGTGCTAACCAGACGCTTCCTATTACAGAGCCAAATACCTCTGCCTCAGGCCCAGTGGGAGAGACAAGTCTGGCTAGGAGCTGCGATCCCACCCAGTAGAGTAGAACAAATGTGGGTAACACACTGGAACAACGTCATCCTGAAATACTTCAAAAATCAGTAGTCATTTCACTGAAGTCAAGGGTTATGAAAACGTCAATGGCCATTTCGAAAGCGTCATCGGGTGCCTAGTATTCAAAACAATTGAATTCCACTTCACAGAGAATTATGTGCAATGGAAACAAGAACAGAAATTCTGATGGGCCTGAAGACAAGGAAATGGGACATTTCAGTTATGTAAATAAATATATTCAAATTGCTGTCAGAACTATGAAATCACATTGGGTTATTTTGGGCCAAATCACTGTTGTCCCCATGGACATGCCCCTGGGTGGTTGTAATTTGACAGTTGATTAAAAAACATGAGCTGGCGCACATGCAGAAAAATTAGTTTGTGTGGAGGTGCTGACTAACGGCGAAAAAATGATAAACTATCAAAATAAAGAAAGTCGCACACTCCATATATAAACTACGCTATTGTTATCATATAGAAACATAATTGAATATTGTACATCATATTAGCATCAGCATACATTATTGGTTAAACCTTAATGTATAATAAGCATCATCAACAGGGAGAACATATTAGGTGTACGCTAATAAGCTGTAGAAAGAATATATCAATTTACAAGACTTGTTCATAAAATAAAGATTTGTTCATAAGAAGGGCCTGAGATCATAAACAAGTCTTATAAATGTATATATTATTTCTACAGCTTCCATTCCGAAATGGACCTGGGTTTTTCCAACCCGGACCAGATATAAATAAATAAAATGTTTAATATAGAGACCCGTTCTGAACGGACCCGAGGACAACTAAACCAGTTCAGTATAGACCTGGTTGGATCCAGACCTGGTCTGAGTGAGGGAAGCTGTAGAAATGACTACAGACCCGCAGCACTCAGGTCCGTAGCCATGAAGTGCTTTGAAAGGTTGGTAATGGCTCACATCAACACCATTATCCCAGAAACCCTAGACCCACTCCAATTTGCATACCGCCCAAACAGATCCACAGATGATGCAATCTCTATTGCACTCCACACTGCCCTTTCCCACCTGGACAAAAGGAACACTTATGTGAGAATGCTATTCATTGACAACAGCTCAGCATTCAACACCATAGCACTCTCAAAGCTCATCACTAAGCAAAGGATCCTGGGACTAAACACCTCCCTCTGCAACTGGATCCTGGACTTCCTGACAGGCCGCCCCCAGGTGGTGAGTGTAGGTAGCAACACATCTGCCACACTGATCCTCAACACTGGAGCTTGTACTCCCTGTTCACCCACGACTGCATGGCCAGGCACGACTCCAACACCATCATTAAGTTTGCAGACGACACAACAGTGGCAGGCCTGATCACCGACAACGATGAGACACCCTATAGGGAGGAGGTCAGAGACCTGGCCGGGTGGTACCAGAATAACAACCTATCCCTCAACGTAACCAAGACTAGGGAGATGATTGTGGACTACAGGAAAAGGAGGACCGAGCACGCCCCCATTCTCATTGACAGGGCTGCAGTGGAGCAGGTTGAGAGCTTCAAGTTCCTTGGTGTCCACATCAACAACAAACTAGAATGGTCCAAACACACCAAGACAGTCATGAAGAGAACACGACAAAGCCTATTCCCCCTCAGGAAACTAAAAAGATTTGACATGGGTCCTGAGATCCTCAAAAGGTTCTACAGCAGCAACATCAAGAGCATCCTGACTGATTGCATCACTGCCTGGTACGTCAATTGCTCAGCCTCTGACCGCAAGGCACTACAAAGGATAGTGCGTACGGCCCAGTACATCACTGGGGTTAAGCTGCCTGCCATCCAGGACCTCTACACCAGGCGGTGTCAGAGGAAGGCCCTAAAAATTGTCAAAGACCCAAGCCACCCCAGTCATAGACTGTTCTCTCTACTACCGCATGGCAAGCGGTACCGGAGTGCCAAGTCTAGGACAAAAATGCTTCTCAACAGTTTTTACCCCCAAGCCATAAGACTCCTGAACAGGTAATCAAATGGCTACCCGGACTATTTGCATTGTGTGCAAACCCCTCTTTTTACGCTGCTGCTACTCTCTGTTTATCACATATGCATAGTCACTTTAACTATACATTCATGTACATACTACCTCAATTGGGCCGACCAACCAGTGCTCCCGCACATTGGCTAACTGGGCGATCTGCGTTGTGTCCCACCACTCGCCAACCCCTCTTTTACGCTACTGCTACTCTCTGTTCATCATATATGCATAGTCACTTTAACCATATCTACATGTACAGTGAGGAAAAAAGTATTTGATCCCCTGCTGATTTTGTACGTTTGCCCACTGACAAAGAAAGCATCAGTCTATAATTTTAATGGTAGGTTTATATGAACAGTGAGAGACAGAATAACAACAAAACAATCCAGAAAAACGCATGTCAAAAATGTTATAAAATGATTTCCATTTTAATGAGGGAAATAAGTGTTTGACCCCTCTGCAAAACATGACTTAATACTTGGTGGCAAAACCCTTGTTAGCAATCACAGAGGTCAGACGTTTCTTGTAGTTGGCCACCAGGTTTGCACACAGCTCAGGTGGGATTTTGTCCCACTCCTCTTTGCAGATCTTCTCCAAGTCATTAAGGTTTCGAGGCTGATGTTTGGCAACTCGAACCTTCAGCTCCCTCCACAGATTTTCTATGGGATTTAGGTCTGGCTAGGCCACTCTGGGACCTTAATGTGCTTCTTCTTGAGCCACTCCTTTGTTTCCTTGGCCGTGTGTTTTGGGTCATTGTCATGCTGGAATACCCATCCACGACCCATTTTCAATGCCCTGGCTGAGGGAAGGAGGTTCTCACCCAAGGTTTGACAGTACATGGCCCCGGCAAATGATGCGGTGAAGTTGTCCTGTCCCCTTAGCAGAAAAACACCCCCAAAGCATAATGTTTCCACCTCCATGTTTGACGGTGGAGATGGTGTTCTTGGGGTCATAGGCAGCATTCCTCCTCCTCCAAACACGGCGAGTTGAGTTGATGCCAAAGAGCTCAATTTTGGTCTCATCTGACCACAACACTTTCACCAGTTGTCCTCTGAATCATTCAGATGTTCATTGGCAAACTTCATATTGGCATGTATATGTATTCTTGAGCAGGGGAACTTGCGGGCGCTGAAGGATTTCAGTCCTTCACGACGTAGTGTGTTACCAATTGTTTTCTTGGTGACAATGGTCCCAGCTGCCTTGAGATCATTGACAAGATCCTCCCGTGTAGTTCTGGGCTGATTCCTCACCGTTCTCATGATCAATGCAACCCCACGAGGTGAGATCTTGCATGGAGCCCCAGGCCGAGGGAGATTGACAGTTCTTTTGTGTTTCTTCCATTTGCGAATAATCGCACCAAACGTTGTCACCTTCTCACCAAGCTGCTTGGCGATGGTCTTGTAGCCCATTCCAGCCTTGTGTAGGTCTACAATCTTGGAGAGCTCTTTGGTCTTGGCCATGGTGGAGAGTTTGGAATCTGATTGATTGATTGCTTCTGTGGACAGGTGTCTTTTTTACAGGTAACAATCTGCGGTTAGGAGCACTCCCTTTAAGAGTGTGCTCCTAATCTCAGTTCGTTACCTGTATAAAAGACACCTGAGAGCCAGAAATCTTTCTGATTGAGAGGGGGTCAAATACTTATTTCCCTCATTAAAATGCAAATCAATTTATAACATTTTTGACATGAGTTTTTCTGGATAGTTTTGTTGTTATTCTGTCTCTCACTGTTCAAATAAACCTACCATTAAAATTATAGACTGATCCTTTCTTTATCAGTGGGCAAACATACAAAATCAGCAGGAGATCAAATACCTTTCCCCCCCACTGTACATACTACCTCAATCAGCCTGACTAACTGGTGTCTGTATGTAGCCTCGCTACTTTTATAGCCTCGCTACTGTATATAGCCTGTCTTTTTACTGTTTTTTTATTTCTCTACCTACCTATTGTTCACCTAATACATGTTTTGCACTATTGCTTATAGCCTGTAAGTAAGCAGTTCACTGTAAGGTCTACACCTGTTGTATTCGGTGCACGTGACAAACAAACTTTGCTTTGAGTTTGTAAGCTACTTTATAAACCAGAGCTGATAAAACGTGTGAGAAAGACTCTCTAGCAGGCATAGGAGGGGTCTTGCGGTGTGTGAACTGTGAGCGAGTGACATGGGGAGCAAGGAGGAGGGAGGGAGAAACACAAATACAGGAACCAACCATACCAAGCTGACTCACACTAGCAGACTAATGTCTAGCTTGTCATAGCTAGGTTATTTATCATCCAATATGATTACGTAGTACCTGTTTTGACTACATCAAATTGGGAGAAGCTAGCTAGTTAGCTAAACTAGCTAAGTTAGCTAGCTAATTACAGCTGCATGCACTTTCTCCTTGTCCTACAGTTACAAATAACAACACCATTCAGATTCTTAAATCAAATCAAATCAAATTTTATTGGTCACATACACATGGTTTGCAGATGTTATTACTAGTGTAGCGAAATGCTTGTGCTTCTAGTTTTCGACAGTGCAGCAATATCTAACATGAAATTTAACAATTCCACAACAACTAACTAATAAACACAAATCTAAGTAAAGGAATGGAATAAGAATATATACATAAACATATATGGATGAGCAATGACAGAGCGACATAGGCAAGATGCAATAGATGGTATAAAATAAAGGGATACATATGAGATGAGTGATGCAAGAAATGTAAACATTATTAAAGTGGCATTATTAAAGTGATTAGTGATGTAATTATTAAAGTTGCCATTAAAGGGAAGATTGTGGAATTGGGTTGCTGTTAAACATTCTGATTGGTTTAATCCTTTCAACTAAAAGTCCCAATACGAAATATCACTTTACATTTGTATTTTTAGGAGAAATGATGTCTGAAAGATGAAGAGAAGAACATACCAGTGAGAGAAGCAGGAGTGCAGCCACTGTCTACATAAGACGGAAAAGACCCACATCATACCGAGTCCCCATTGTTTGAAAAACAATATTTAGCCATTATGAATAAAGCCATGTTATCATCTGACCATATCTGGGATTTCTTTATTCTGTATCAGCAAAAAAAAACAACAACACTTCAAATAAAATAATATGTAATTTGTCAGATGCTTCGTAAACAACCGGTGTAGACGTACAGTTAAATACTGACTGACGAGCTCGGACAATAATGCAGAGAGAAAGAAAATAAAGAAATAATTGAAAAGTTAAACACGTAATAATACAAGTAATAATGAGTAACAATATCTTGGCTATACAGTTGTCATGACGTTGGCCTGTGGGTAAGGTTTATGACCCCCCCATAAATACCTTCTCCCTTCCCCTCTCTCTCTGACCCTACTGAAGGACTTGAATAGCCTGTGTTAAATATAGAGAGTCTGGGAACATCAAACATGGGGAAAGGAACCATCTTTTGATAATAAAACCAGTTGGAAATATGCTTGATAACGTAATGAGTATGTATGTCAGTTCATTGTTATCTGAGACATTATGATTGATGACAGGACGACATAAACTGTACCTGAGAAAGTATACACCCTCTAGTTATCAGAGTCACATGGAATTGTTATGCAATTGAAATGTTTGATATTGAAATTGTTTGTTAGGAGATTAAATGTAATTTTAGCTTCCAAATGAGAGAATTGGGTTTTCATAAGGAAAGTGCCCTGCCGACCAGTGGCCCAACCCTTTGTAGAGACATGGGGTTATAAACGATGAAACACCTCCTTCCCTCCTCTCCACTATATAAGTCTTTGACGAAAAGACATTCAAGTGGTTCCAGTACGTGAGGACTGCAGCCTCTACGTCAGAAGGACACACATGTTAACTAGACACATATCAAGGACAGAACTAAGCCAACCTCGGCGTGAGCTTTGATGGCGAATGGTATGAACTTTGAGCTTATTCACTACAGAAGTGATACTTCCTAGCCGTTGAGTTAGCCGCTGCTAACGTGGGCGAGGAAAGGACGGACGACGGATCCAATCTAACAACCAGACGAAGATACCACCACGTATCCAATTTGCCACTATTGACATTCCACTACACTACAGGAAGATCTGTTGGCCAACCCGGCCAGCATCTACGACCAATCTACCGAAGCGCAGCTCAGAGTAAATATTTATTGCATTTTCCTTTTCCAAATGGGCGGTAATTTAGAATGCATAAGATAATGTATTTACGATAGCATAGCTGCTGTTTCTTTGTTCCTAAATCTTCCCGCTCTTTCATTCAAGCCCAACCCCCTTTCCTTTGTGTAACCAGCCATGATACAGGCTCCGTTCACCAGGACGTTTTCTGTACGACATCATTGTATTCTGTGTATTTGTAGTTCTGGGTGATTAGTTAGGTATTTAGTAAATAAATATTTAAACCCAATTTTGTATTGCTGATTCAACTTGTTAGCCAGGGTTCGTGAAGATAACCAAGAATTTACAACTTTCATGATGAGACTGAAAATAAGATAAGGGTTAATATTGACTGCTATCGATGTAAAATATTACTAAGTATTTTAAGAGTTTATTCAGAAGATAACAGCTCTATAAACGTTCTTCTGTGGTGCCCCGACTTTGTAGTTAATTACATTTACATGATTAGCTTAATCAGGTAATATTAATTACAGAGAAATAATTTTATAAGTTAGCATGTCATATCACTTAATCCGGCATAGCCAAAGACACGACACAGTACATTCGGGAAAGTATTCAGACCTCTTCCCTTTTTCCACATTTTTAAGTTACAGCCTTATTCTAAAATGTATCAAATTCCATTTTTTCCTAATCAATCTACACACAAATACCCCATAATGACAAAGAAAAAACTAGTTTTTGAAATGTTTGCTAATTTATGAAACATAAAAAACAGAAATACCTTATTTAAGTAAGTATTCAGACCGTTTGCTATGAGACTCAATTCCCTATAATGACCAAGCAAAACCTGTTTTTATTTACATTTTTACAAACGTATTTTTTTATTTTTTTTACAGAAATACCTTATTTACATAAATATTCAGATCCTTTGCTATGAGACTCGAAATTGAGCTCAGGTACATCCTGTTTCCATTGATCACCCTTGAGACGTTTCTACAGCTTGATGGGAGTCCACCTGTGGTAAATTCAACTGATTTGACATGATTTGGAAAGGCACACAGCTGTCTATATAAGGTCCCACAGTTGACAGTGCATGTCAGAGCAAAAACCAAGCCATGAGGTTGAAGAAATTGTCCTTAGAGCTCAGAGACCGGATTGTGTCGAAGGATCAGATTTGGGGAAGGGTACCAAAACATGTCTGCAGCATTGAAGGTCCCTAAGAACAAAGTGGCCACCATCATTCTTAAATGGAAGAAGTTTGGAACCAACAAGACTCTTCCTGGAGTGGGCCGCCTGGCCAAACTGAGCAATCGGGGGAGAAGGGTCAGGGAGGTGACCAATAACCCGATGGTCACTCTGACAGAGCTCCAGAGGTCCTCTATGGAGATGGGAGAACCTTCCAGAAGGACAACCATCTCTGCAGCACTGCACCAATCAGGCCTTTATGGTAGAGTGGCCAGACAGAAGCCACTCCTCAGTAAAGGGCACATAACAGCCCCCTTGGAGTTTGCCATAAGGCACCTAAAGGACTCTCAGACCATGAGAAACAAGATTCTCTGGTCTGATGAAACCAAGATTGAACTCTTTGGCCTGAATGCCAAGCATCACATCTGGAGGATACCTAGCACCATCCCTACGGTGAAGTATGGTGGTGGCTGCATCATGCTGTGGGGATGTTTTTCAGTGGCAAGGACCGTAAGACCAGTCAGGATCGAGGCAAAGATGAATGGAGCAAAGTACAGAGAGATCCTTGATGACAGGACAATGACCCTAAGCACACAGCCAAGACAATCCAGGAGTGGCTTCAGGACAAGTCTCAATGTTCTTGAGTGTCCCAGCTAGAGCCCGGACTTGAACCTGATCAAACATCTCTGGAGAGACCTGAAAATAGCTGTGCAGTTACACTCCCCATTCAACCTGACAGAGCTTGAGAGGGTCTGCAGAGAAGAATGGGAGAAACTCCCCAAATACAGGTGTGCCAAGCTTGTATCGTCATACCCAAGAAGACTCGAGGCTGTAATCACTGCCAAAGGTGTTTCATCAAAGTACTGAGTAAACGGTCTGAATACTTATGCAAATACATTTTGAATTTTTTAATTTTTAATGAATTTGCCAAGAATTCTGCAAACCTGTTTTTACTTTGTCATTATGGGGTATTGTGTGTAGATTGACGAGGGGTCTTAGCTTATTCCATCCCTAAACACCATGCTAAATCTGTCACGATCCTCAAAAGCTCCGGACAAAAGGAACACCTACGTGAAAATGCTATACATTGACAGGGGACCTCAGGGGTGCATGCTCAGTCCCCTCTTGTACTCCCTGTTCCCTCATGACTGCATGGCCAGGCACGACTCAAACACCATCATTAAGTTTGCAGATGACACAACAGTGGTAGGCCTGACAACGATGAGACAGCGTATAGGGAGGAGGTCAGAGACCTGGCCGTGTGGTGCCAGGACAACAACCTCTCTCTCAACGTGATCAAGACTAAGGAGACGATTGTGGACTACAGGATAAGGAGGACCGAGCATGCCCCCATTCTCATCGACGTGGCTGTAGTGGAGCAGGTTGAGAGCTTCAAGGTCCTTGGTGTCCACAACATCAACAAACTAAGCATACCAAGACAGTCGTGAAGAGGGCACAACAAAACCTATTCCCCCTCAGGAGACTGAAAATATTTGGCATGGGTCCTCAGATCCTCGAAAGGTTCTACAGCTGCACAAATTGAGAGCTTCCTGACTGGTTGCATCACTGCCTGGTATGGCAACTGCTTGGCCTCGACCGCAAGGCACTACAGAGGGTAATGCGTATGGCCCAATACATCACTAGGGCCAAGCTTCCTGCCATCCAGGACCTCTATGCCATGCGGTGTCAGAGGAGGCCCTAAAGACTCCAGCCACCCTAGTCAAAGAGTGTTCTCTCTGCTACCGCACGGCAAGCGGTACCCGGAGCGCCAAGTCTAGGTCCAAGAGGCTTCAAAACAGCTTCTACCCCCAAGCCATAAGACTACTAAACATCTAATCAAATGGCTACCCAGACTATTTGCATTGCCCCCCCACACTCTTTTACGCTGCTCCTACTCTCTGTTATTATCTATGCAGAAGTCACTTTAATAACTCAACCTACATGTTTATATTACCTCAATTACCTCGACTAAGCGGTGCCCCCGCAAATTGACTCTGTACCGGTACCCCCTGTATATAGCCTCGCTATTGTTATTTTACTGCTGCTCTTTAATTATTTGTTACTTTTATTTCTTATTTTTCTTTAGGTATTTTTCTTAAACTGCATTGTTGGTTAAGGGCTTGAAAGTAAGCATTTCACTGTAAGGTCTACACCTGTTGTATTCAGAGCATGTGACAAATACAATTTGATTTGATTTAGTTTGATTTGAATGGGCCAGTTTTTTTGCATGGCACGTTGCACTTAGATAGCTGGCTATCTTCATTTTAAATCTACTAGTAATAAAAAATATATATGCTACTAGCAGCAGTAACAGTAAATCCAGGTATACTGGTTAACTCAAACATTGGCTGCTACGATATCCTGCAAGTTATATCGGCCAATAAACAAAACTCTTTCGACACTTTAGTATCTATTTACCCGATTTGCCTCCAGTAGGCTGTTCATCTCTTAATGTAAAGCCACAACTGTCACGCCCTGATCTGTGTCAGCTGTCTTTGTGCTTGTCTCCACCCCACTCGGGGTGTCGCCCATCTCCCCCATTATCCCCAATGCATTTATACCTGTGTTCTCTGTTTGTCTGTTGCCAGTTTGTCTTTTCAAGCCTACCCTGCGTGTTTTTTTTCCATGCTCCTGTTTTTCCTTCTCTCTGTTTTCTAGCCCTCCCGGTTCCGACCTGTTCTGCCTGCCCTGACACTGAGCCCGCCTGCCTGACCATTCAGCCTGCCCTGACCTCGTGCCCGCCTGCCGCCCTGTACCTGTCGGACTCTGACCTGGTTAATGAACTTCTGCCTGTCCTCGACCTGCCTTTTGCCTGCCACTTGTATTTTAATAATTTTATTATATATATTTTTTTACCTTTATTTAAATAGGCAAGTCAGTTAAGAACAAATAATTTTCAATGACAGCCTAGGAACAGTGGTTTAACTGCCTTGTTCAGGGGCAGAACGACAGATTTTTACCTTGTCAGCTTGGGAATTCGATCTTGCAACCTTTTGGTTACAAGTCCAACGCTCAAAACACTAGGCTACCTGCCGCCCCAGCGACTCGAACCATCAGAGACCATCAGAGAAATAACAGAGACTCGAACCATCTGCCTCCTGTGTCTGCATCTGGGTCTCGCCCTGTGTCGTTGTTTGTAAATGTAATTAAAATTTCCAAAAGAGAAATACATATAGAAAATAAATGATACACTCTTGCATAAAGATCATTTAGATGGAATATAATCAATCAATGTTTTTAGATTTGTGGAATATATATCATGCAACCTTTCTTTTAAGTAGCAGCCTACCTGTTGCCGCGTGGTCATTGTAGCCTATCCTCCTTTAACTTTAAATTCCATCATTTTAATTCCATCTTCCATTGACTAGATAATCTCCTAATTTGCTTTGCCACACATTGAGGCTCTATGACTTTTGTGCCACTTTGATGACTTGTGATTGCCTGACAACAACAACAAGCTACACGCGCCACTCTGCATATGCTATTCTCATTGAGCAGTGGCAACATATTGTTAACGTTTTATTGATTGACACGTCCATTATAGAAGACCAACGTATGGGAATAATTCTGAACTGTATGCCAGGATATGCCCCAGTACACATGTTACTGTGCATCTGCAACACATTAGAGCTGCGTGATTCTCACTTTGAATACATTACCATGTTTTAATAACTCATCAAGCAAAATGTACATTTCTGCCATGCACACTTTGAATTCTGTCAGTGTTATAAACAAAGGAGCAGTTCCAGCCCTCATCTCAGCGTACACACAGACATCAAAGCTGAGCTGCCATGAGAGATTCCCACAATGCCTTTTGTGTCAGTGTGAGTGACAGGAGACCCATGCCTCTGTCAGATCCCATCCTCAACTCCTGCTTCCGCGTGCAGAATATCAGGATATCTGCTTCTCACAATGATAGATGATACCGGGGCAGAGACTTGTGGCTGAGTCTCAGAGAGTCATGTCCTTGTTAGTGGTAAAAGTTCCCATGAAAATGTTGCCTTAAACAATTCAGTCCCACTCCCACTGGCTCCATCAAACAGTCTCCTGTCCTTGATGACTTGGAGCGATTAACAATAATAAATACTAGCCAAGCTTTTGGTTTATCAGAGAGAAGTAGCCCTTGGCACTACCTTAATCAGTCCTAATAGAAAATAAAGTGTTTCAAGTACCTCATCTGTTTCTAATCAGAGGACGAGGGGTTACCTTAAAGGCACCAAATTGTAGTCTGTAATTCACTTTAATGAGCTAGTTAAGTTACAGTGATCATTTTCTCAGATTCGGTTCGAGGAGTAATAATATGTGAGCAAAGGATGCTACTCTTAATGGCTCCCGAGTGGCACAGCAGTCTAAGCCACTGCATATCAGTGATAGAGGCATCACTACAGACCCTGGTTCGATTCCAGGCTGTGTCATAACTGGCCGTGATTGGGAGTCCCATAGGGCGGCGCACAATTGTCCCAGCGTCGTCCGGGTTTGGCCGGGTTAGGCCGTCATTGTAAATAAGAATTTCTTCTTAACTGACTTACCTAGTTAAATTAAATTAAGTAAAATAAAAAATATTGTGTTAGGGGGACTATGTCTCTATCTTCATAAACAATGACATATCATGACAAGAACATTAGGAAACATAATGCTTCTCTATTGTGTTGTTGTTAGTGTTAAAACTATAAGCTGTGCAGTACACAGCCCGTCCATAACAGGACAAATTCTCAAATCAATCAAAATTGGCCTGTTTGCATTTCACATAAAATCAAATCAAATTTTATTTGTCTCATGCGCCTAATACAACAGTGAAATGCTTACTTACAAGCCGTTAACCAACAATGCGGTTTTAAGAAAAAAAAAGAAAAAGGAAAAAGAAATATAACAAATAATTAAGGAGCAACAATAAAATAACAGTACAAAGGTTATATACAGGGGGTTTCAGTACAGAGTCAATGTGGAGGTTATATACAGGGGGTTTCAGTACAGAGTCAATGTGGAGGTTATATACAGGGGGTTTCAGTACAGAGTCAATGTGGAGGTTATATACAGGGGGTTTCAGTACAGAGTCAATGTGGAGGTTATATACAGGGGGTTTCAGTACAGAGTCAATGTGGAGGTTATTTACAGGGGGTTTCAGTACAGAGTCAATGTGGAGGTTATATACAGGGGGTTTCAGTACAGAGTCAATGTGGAGGCTATATACAGGGGGTTTCAGTACAGAGTCAATGTGGAGGTTATATACAGGGGGTTTCAGTACAGAGTCAATGTGGAGGTTATATACAGGGGGTTTCAGTACAGAGTCAATGTGGAGGTTATATACAGGGGGTTTCAGTACAGAGTCAATGTGGAGGTTATATACAGGGGGTTTCAGTACAGAGTCAATGTGGAGGTTAAATACAGGGGGTTTCAGTACAGAGTCAATGTGGAGGTTATATACAGGGGGTTTCAGTACAGAGTCAATGTGGAGGTTATATACAGGGGGTTTCAGTACAGAGTCAATGTGGAGGTTATATACAGGGGGTTTCAGTACAGAGTCAATGTGGAGGTTATATACAGGGGGTTTCAGTACAGAGTCAATGTGGAGGTTATATACAGGGGGTTTCAGTACAGAGTCAATGTGGAGGTTATATACAGGGGGTTTCAGTACAGAGTCAATGTGGAGGTTATATACAGGGGGTTTCAGTACAGAGTCAATGTGGAGGCTATATACAGGGGGTTTCAGTACAGAGTCAATGTGGAGGTTATATACAGGGGGTTTCAGTACAGAGTCAATGTGGAGGCTATATACAGGGGGTTTCAGTACAGAGTCAATGTGGAGGCTATATACAGGGGGTTTCAGTACAGAGTCAATGTGGAGGTTATATACAGGGGGTTTCAGTACAGAGTCAATGTGGAGGTTATATACAGGGGGTTTCAGTACAGAGTCAATGTGGAGGTTATATACAGGGGGTTTCAGTACAGAGTCAATGTGGAGGTTATATACAGGGGGTTTCAGTACAGAGTCAATGTGGAGGCTATATACAGGGAGTTTCAGTACAGAGTCAATGTGGAGGTTATATACAGGGGGTTTCAGTACAGAGTCAATGTGGAGGTTATATACAGGGGGTTTCAGTACAGAGTCAATGTGGAGGTTATATACAGGGAGTTTCAGTACAGAGTCAATGTGGAGGTTATATACAGGGGGTTTCAGTACAGAGTCAATGTGGAGGCTATATACAGGGAGTTTCAGTACAGAGTCAATGTGGAGGTTATATACAGGGGGTTTCAGTACAGAGTCAATGTGGAGGTTATATACAGGGGGTTTCAGTACAGAGTCAATGTGGAGGTTATATACAGGGGGTTTCAGTACAGAGTCAATGTGGAGGTTATATACAGGGGGTTTCAGTACAGAGTCAATGTGGAGGCTATATACAGGGGGTTTCAGTACAGAGTCAATGTGGAGGTTATATACAGGGGGTTTCAGTACAGAGTCAATGTGGAGGCTATATACAGGGGGTTTCAGTACAGAGTCAATGTGGAGGCTATATACAGGGGGTTTCAGTACAGAGTCAATGTGGAGGTTATATACAGGGGGTTTCAGTACAGAGTCAATGTGGAGGTTATATACAGGGGGTTTCAGTACAGAGTCAATGTGGAGGTTATATACAGGGGGTTTCAGTACAGAGTCAATGTGGAGGTTATATACAGGGGGTTTCAGTACAGAGTCAATGTGGAGGTTATATACAGGGAGTTTCAGTACAGAGTCAATGTGGAGGTTATATACAGGGGGTTTCAGTACAGAGTCAATGTGGAGGTTATATACAGGGGGTTTCAGTACAGAGTCAATGTGGAGGTTATATACAGGGAGTTTCAGTACAGAGTCAATGTGGAGGCTATATACAGGGGGTTTCAGTACAGAGTCAATGTGGAGGCTATATACAGGGGGTACCGGTACAGAGTCAATGTGGAGGCTATATACAGGGGGTTTCAGTACAGAGTCAATGTGCTGGGGCACCGGTTAGTCGAGGTAATTGAAGTAATATGTACATGTAGGTAGAGGTAAAGTGACTATGCATGGATAATAAACAGAGAGTAGAAGCAGCTTAAAAATGGGGGGTGGGGTGGGGACAATGCAAATAGTCTAAGTCTTATGACTTAGGGGTAGAAGCTGTTAAGAAGCCTTTTTGACCTAGACTTGGCGCTCCAGTACTGCTTGCTGTGCGCTAGCTGAGAGAACAGTCTATGACTAGGGTGGCTGGAAGCCTTGGCAATGTTTGGCCGTTCCTCTGACACCGTCTGGTATAGAGGTCCTGGATGGCAGGAAGCTTAGCCCCAGTGATGCACTGGGCGGTACACACTACCCTCTGTAGTGCCTTGCGGTCAGGGTCCGAGCAGTTGCCATACCAAGCGGATCCAGTTGAAGAGGGAGGTGTTTAGTCCCAGGGTTCTTAGCTTAGTGATGAGCTTTAAGGGCACTATAGTGTTGAACCCTGAGCTGTAGTCAATTAATAGCATTCTCACGTAGGTGTTCCTTTTGTCCAGGTGGGAAAGGGTAGTGTGGAGTGCAATGGAGATTGCGTCATCTGTGGATCTGTTGGTGCAGTATGCAAATTGGAGTGGGTCTAGGGTCTAATGGTGTTGACGTGATCCAAGACCAGCCTTTTAAAGCACTTCATGGCTACAGACGTGAGTGTTACAGGTCGGTAGTCATTTAGTCAGGTTACCTTGGTGTTCTTGGGCACAAGGACTATGGTGGCATGCTTGAAACATGTTGGTATTACAGACTCATTCAGGGACAGGTTGAAAACGTCGACCAGTTTAAAGGTCTTACTCACATCGGCTACGGAGAGCGTGATCACACAGTCGTCCGGAACAGCTGATACTCTCATGCATGCATCAGTGTTGCTTGCTTTGAAGTTATTTAGCTCGTCTGGTAGGCTCGTGTCACTGGGCAGCTCACGGCTGTGCTTCCCTTTGTTGTCCGTAATAGTTTGCAAGCCCTGCCACATCTGATGAGCGTCGGAGCCGGTGTAGTAGGATTCAATCTTAGTCCTGTATTGGCGCTTTGCCTGTTTGATGGTTTGTCGGAGGGCATAGCGGGATTTCTTATAAGCGTCGGGGTTAGCGTCTCGCTCCTTGAAAGCGGCAGCTCTACCCTTTAGCTCAGTGTGGATGTTTCCTGTAATCCATGGCTTCTGGTTGGGGTATGTAGGTACGGTCACTGTGGGGATGACGTCATTGATGCACTTATTGATGAAGCCAGTGACTGATGTGGTGTACTCCTCAATGCCATCGGAAGAATCATGGAACATATTCCAGTCTGTGCTAGCAAAACAGTCCTCTAGCTTAGCATCTGAGTCCTCTGACCACCTCCTCATTGAGCGAGTCACTGGTACTTCCTGCTTTAGTTTTTTTTGTAAGCAGGAATCAGGAGGATAGAGTTATGGTCAGATTTGCCAAATGGAGGACGAGGGACAGCTTTGTATGCATCTCTGTGTGTGGAGTAAAGGTGGTCTAGAGTTTTTTTACTCTGGTTGCACATTTAAGATGCTGGTAGAAATGACTAGAAATGAGGTTAAACGGTTTTAAGTTTCCCTGTATTAAAGTTCCCGGCCACTAGGAGCGCTGCCTCTGGATGAGCATTTTCCTGTTTGCTTATGGCCCTATACAGCTCGTTGAGTGCCGTCTTAATGCCATTTATATAACAATTTCTGTCTGCCACAGCTCCTTACACAATAACCAAGGTGAAAGTTAACAGAAACTTCTGTCGACAATCCCTCCTTCCCCCTTTCCACTCCTGGTGAAACTGTGTGAGAGGGGAACTTTAGTTTTGTTAGTTCAGGTCTGATCTTTTTCGCAACACTGTTGGCTACCTGGAAGAGTCCTGTCAGACCATAAGATGGTGAAATCTGCTGAGTATGCCTTTAAATTCACCGGAGTGGAGACTTAGTCATGCAACTTTCCTTGTGTTTCCCAACAGTTTAATCACAAGGGAAAGCAGTTCCACCTCCTCTTTTACCCAGTT
Source organism: Salmo trutta (assembly GCF_901001165.1). NCBI lineage: Eukaryota > Metazoa > Chordata > Actinopteri > Salmoniformes > Salmonidae > Salmo > Salmo trutta. Next base: position 10,676,900 of record NC_042976.1, on the reverse strand, counting down.
ATTTTTTCCCAAATGCACTTAGAGGTGGAGGAAGGTTTGACATGTCTCAATATCATTAGACTTGGGTGTGTAATTTGAAGTTCAGAGTTTAAACACTAGTGGACGTGTTTCAATTGTGTTAGACTTGTGTGTAATTTGAAGTTCAGAGTTTAGTGGAGAAGTTTCTGAACTGTATCTTTAAGAAAGAGATAAAGAAACATGATTAGACAATACCAGCATCCTTGAGCAGGGAGAAAACAAGGTTTATCAATATGAGGGATTTTGCTCAGCTGTTAGACTTAACATTAAACTTCAATGTGATGTATTGGGAGGGAAATCTGGGCCATCCATGCAGTAAAGTGAATCTATGCGGTTTCATCTTATCAATGTAAAAGAAAAATGTGTAATCAAATTTTAAATGAAATGTAATATGCACATATTCAATTGAGCATAGTCCATCTCTTTGACACTGACATATTTCGGTCAGACACAGCATCCCGTGAAGTTGACTTGGTTGGACTTCAAAAAATTCCATTTTTTTGCTGTGGGTTTTGATTGACAGGTGAAAGCATGGCAGTGATCACAGAGGACAGAGCTGGCTGCTGTAAGGATATGTTAGCATCATCTGCCTATAAAGAGTTTGTTTCCAGTTGTTTCCAGCTGTGTTTTGTACCCAATGGGAGTGTCATCATTTTAGTGTGTGTGAAATGGGGGGGCTGGGCTCTCTATTCAGGAATGATATGCTTTATTTCTTTGGTTTGCTTTGCTTCCTTGCCTACTGTACCTTGTCTGTCAGACCCCAAACTGGAAAAACTGTTTTGGATAGTTATAGAATTATCAACATTTCTACATTCGTACCAGACCAATTTTTTCCTTCAACACTTGTTGGCCTCCTTGATGAACAACTATGGTATAGTTTCAGGGTGGTAATAATCTAGGGTTTCCTTACATACTACCAGCAAAATGACCTAATCCAAGTTGCTGTAGTTGAATATCATGTTTCACAGCATATGGAAATGCTAGTCAAGTTGATCATGACTAACATGACAAGTGTAGATGTAGCCGATTACAATTACACCTGTGTAGCCGGATGTGGGTCAGGGGTCAGAGAATGGGGGTGGTAGGGAGGGATGGATCGTGGGTCATTCTGGCAGTACTCTGACCCTAGTCAGCAGTCCCATTGGCCCAGCCATTTCCTCCCATATGCTCCTAGTTATCGTTTTTTATTCTACTCCCTCCACTTCCCAAGTCATACCAGCTGTCAAAGAACTAAGGCCAGAAGCCCCATCTTTATGTGGGATGAGAGGGGGTCTATGGGATGAGAGGGGGTCTATGGGATGAGAGGGGGTCTAGGTTTACTCTACTGTTTGAAAGACAAACCACACACTGCCAGACTTTGGCTCTGAATTCTCAGGTGACCCCTGCAACTGCCCTGGAGCAGCGGTTGCACTTAAACCAGGCAGGGAAATCAAGAATCAAGATGATCTCATCATGCCTTCTTCCTCCTGTTCTGCTGTGTGTGAGTGCTCCATGCACTACCGTACCCCGGGACTCCTACTGTCATCATACAGATCTGATGTAGATTACACAGATCTGATGTAGATTACACAGATCTGATGTAGATTATACAGATCTGATGTAGATTACACAGATCTGATGTAGATTATACAGATCTGATGTAGATTATACAGATCTGATGTAGATTATACAGATCTGCTGTATATTATACAGATCTGATGTAGATTACACAGATCTGATGTAGATTACACAGATCTGATGTAGATTATACAGATCTGATGTATATTATACAGATCTGATGTAGATTACACAGATCTGATGTAGATTATACAGATCTGATGTAGATTATACAGATCTGATGTAGATTATACAGATCTGATGTAGATTACACAGATCTGATGTAGATTATACAGATATGATGTAGATTACACAGATCTGATGTAGATTATACAGATCTGATGTATATTATACAGATCTGATGTAGATTACACAGATCTGATGTAGATTACACAGATCTGATGTAGATTATACAGATCTGATGTAGATTACACAGATCTGATGTAGATTATACAGATCTGATGTAGATTACACAGATCTGATGTAGATTATACAGATCTGATGTAGATCATGCCTTTGATCTCAGTGACAGAAATGTTTACAGTACAGGTTCCCTTATGGAGGGAGTGGTATGAAGGAGGAGCACGTTTCAAACAAATGGAAAATACTGTAACACATATTAAATCATTGAATTTGAACAGGACAAGGTTCAGCCACTGTGAACCTGCAATAACAATTGCCCAAAAGGACCATACAAATTATTTTGCTTGTTAAATAAAACAGTTCATTAAAATGTCAGGATATGTTCACGTTTTAGAGGGAAAAGGATAGTAGAGCAGTGCAGAGCAGTGTAGAGCAGTGTAGTGCAGTGCAAAGCAGTGCAAAGGAGTGCAGAGGAGTGCAGAGGAGTGCAGCGCAGTGTAGCGCAGTGCAGTGCAGTGTAGAGGAGTGTAGCGCAGTGCAGTGCAGTGTAGAGGAGTGTAGAGCAGTGCAGAGCAGTGCAGTGTAGATCAGTGTAGAGGAGTGTAGAGCAGTGTAGAGCAGTGCAGAGCAGTGCAGAGCAGTGCAGTGTAGAGCAGTGCAGAGCAGTGCAGTGTAGAGCAGTGTAGAGCAGTGTAGAGCAGTGCAGAGCAGTGCAGAGCAGTGCAGTGTAGAGCAGTACAGAGCAGTGCAGTGTAGAGCAGTGTAGATCAGTGCAATTTAATGACATCTTCATTTGGGTGAATATTTGTAATGGGGCTCACAAAGTTATCTTCTCATCTTTCATTACAACCTCATCAATCTTTGTATAATCTCAGGATTCATTTATTTGTACAGTGTGAGGACAACCAGCCTTGAGAATGGTGATCCATCATTGGGGAGGGTCAAGATCTGTGTAACTTAATAGAATTGTGTCAAATCACAAAGCGGATGAACAGACAAAATGAGCATGTACATCGTCTTTATCTAAGCAAGACCACCCCTCGCTCTTGATAATGCAATAACAATAATTGACCCATCCCTGAGCATTATGGAGATGAACGGCTCACCGTGGTAACAACCTTTTGGAAAGTATCAGTTTTTGTTAACATAATCTCATGTCTGATGCTTAACTTTTCCATGTGAGCGTATCACTTCCCCCGCGTTCCATTTGACGTTATCCGCTGAGGGGTTTTAAAGGTTTATTAAGGATATGGAGAAGCAGGTAGGATATTGAAAGTGAGAACAGGAGACAGGTAGAATGTCAATTTAGTTCCCATCCACAGGGTAGTGTCCCATTACCTTACCGAAAAAACTGGCTTCTGGGAAACAGTTGTGGCAAATCTTAGGCCAATTTGCTACACATTTGCGGCAACTAATTCTGAGAAGCTTGTGCCAAAAATTCTTAAACCAATACTTAAACCAAATCACATATAACTTCATATGAAATTGCTTATCATCACAGAGAACACTAAGCTAAACATACTCAATGTACTAACTATACTGAATAACTATTCATTGTCTTAACAGATCAAAATAAATCCAATACAACTTTTTTTATCTGTCTCACACCGAAAACATTACAGTGCACAGTGCCACAATATTAACCTTCAAATCATCATCATGCGAATGAAGAAAAGAACAAAGATGGAATATTTCCCTGATAACTTGTTCATAAATCTTTTTATGTACTGTAGCTACAACATTTACTTGAGAGAGATGTGAACACTATATGGGGATGTTGACCTTGGTATGTTTAAAGGGCAACTACAGAATTTACATGAGCCATGTGATAACTGAGCAGTGAGCTTTCAACCATTGGATGTTTAAAAGAGAATGAACAACATTTAAATAATTAAAACAACAAAAACAAAATCAAACCCAGTTCAGAACTATTGCCATTTTGAGCGAACTCTGTGGACTATGGAAGTTCTTTGTCCAAATCTTGTTGAATGCATGCACTGAAACAAATCAGAAAACGCAAGAAAACAGCATTAAGATACTGAAAACATGCTCTATTTTGAAATCTTAAAAGGTAGACTCCACGGCTAATGCGCGGGTTTGGCTTTGGAAAAACGGGTCCAGCTGTTACAAGTTGCCTTGATGTTGCTATGCTTCTCACTGAAACTGGCATTCTATATATTTTTTAGCAAGGGTACAATGTTTCTGCCTGGTATAAATGCTATATAAGCAAACGATTTAGCTAGCATAAACTGGGACTAAGGCCTACTAAATCTACCATTAAATGTGTGGCCAACAGTTCTTAGAGAGCAACCATATACAAGGCTTTTCTCCAGCCAAGCCTCAACACAATTGATTCAAACTAATCAACTAATAAAGATCTTCAATCTACACTGGGGACGTCATCAGCAAGAGCCAGTTGTCTACTAGTTGTCTATTCTTCCTGACTCGGGTGTATACAGTAAGGCTTGAGTGGAAGAAAAGCAACTTAAAATGTAGTTATGCCTATGGCAATTACTGATTTTCCAAAATGATTGTTAACTGACATCTCAAGGCCATGCATGCAAGAAGTCTTGACCTGCTGCACACATACAGTGAGCTCCAAAAGTATTGGGACAGTGACACATGTTTTGTTGTTTTGGCTCTGTACTCAAGCACTTTGTGTTTGAAATGATACTATGAGGTTAAATTGCAGACTCTCAGCTTTAATTTGAGAGTATTTTTTATCCATATTGGGGGAGCCGTTTAGAAGTTACAGCACTTTTTGTACGTTGTCCCCCCATTTTAGGGGACCAAAAGTATTGGGACAAATTCACTTATAGTGGCATCAGAAAGTATTCACACCCCTTGACTTTTTCCACATTTTGTTGTGTTACAGCCTGAATTTAAACAGATTAAATTGAGATTTGTTGTCACTGGCCTACACACAATACCCCATAATGTCAAAGTGGAATTATGTTTATTGACATTTTTGAGAATAAATTAAAAATGAAAAGCTGAAATGTCTTGAGTCAAAAAGTATTCAGCCCCTTTGTTATGGCAAGCCTAAATAGTTTCAGGAGTAAAGATCTGCTTAACAAGTCACGTAATAAGTTGCATGGACTCACTCTGTGTGCAATAATGGTTTTTAACATGGTTTTTGGTACCCCACACATACAATTATCTGTAAGGTCCCCAGTAGTGGTGGTGTGTGGGTAAAATCACTGGGGAAGCCAGAAAAAAAGCCATGTTACAACTTATGTGTTGTGATAATTGCGCTGTTTGCTCTATAAACTGTTAGATCATATGCCTACTGACCATGATATACAGGCCTAAAGGCCAAAACAATAAGAAGACAGTGGCAGAATAAATTCAACGACACCTTTGTTTCATCACAAAACCGTAGAGCAACCTCTGTCCGGTGAAGTCCACAAAGCAAATTGCACGTAACAAACAGTTACATGACCTACAGCATGGTCAATCAAGTTAATGTTTCCCACATTTTCGGACAACTAAACAACTATTGAGCAGGCCTCCACTATTCCAGCAACATTTCAACATCATCAAATCACCTTTGCTTAGATTATTACAGTGATCAAATGTAAGCTAAATATGATGTGGCTGTCCATGGTTCTCATTTCTGTGTGTGTATGTGTATGTGTGTGTGCGCATTAGTGCAAGTAGAAAAAACAACACACGCCTGTCATGACTGTCCTGTGAGGATCAGCAAGGGTCAGATCAGACTTGTGGGGGGGTGACAGTAACCAGGCCTCTCTCTCTCCCACAGCGGGGAGAGTGGGAGCTGCTGGATGGTCAAACGTTCACACCCTGTTGTAAATTACAAGAGAATTAGACTTTCTCTCTTTACCCTCCAGTATTGGCTAAAGGAATGTCCTTTGTCTCCAGAGACTTTGCCCACCCAATACTCTAACGTCCAAAAAGTGGATAATGGAACAATAATTCTAACACAAAGAATGTGGGGAATGGTCAGTGGGGAGATGTACAAAACTAATGTTATATTGTTTTTCATTTTGTGATGTCATTAAAAACTGTATGGACGAAATACTATAACTTGGAAAGGATACCCCCTTTACCTGTCAAGTTTCCATCCAATACTTCGAGCATATGATATTAAAATGATGAACATGTTTTTGTTAAGATATGAATGTGATTTTAGGAGAGAACTTCTAATCATGTCTTTTGCACATTAAGTAGCCACACCCCGAGTGAGGTCAGAAGAGTGTGTCAGTTTTTGACCAGAATGCTTAAAGGGACTGGCTAAGAATTAACATACCAGACAAGCGTGGAGCGGTGAGCTACATGTTTGAAATTGTTGAAACTTTGAACCTCAACACGAGGTGAAGAAATAAACTCACCTTTCTTTAGACCAGAGAGATGAAGAGCTGCAGCTCATGTCCATAGTGATCTGAATCCTGAACCCTGAATAATCAACACGAGGAGGAAGAGGCGACAAACTCCCCTCTCAGACTGTCACTGGTACAGCTAATTAGCTGTCATGAGTCAAATATTTCGAACTCTTCCAACCATCCCATCCTACTATGAGTCTCAAATCACTGTAGTACCCTTCTCTCATCACCCCACTGGAACTATCGGCACGGCTGGCTTATCTTCAAATAAGATGACTGTTTATCGATGTAATACATTTACATTTGACATGTTAGTCATTTAGCAGACGCTCTTATCCAGAGCGACTTACAGATATATATATATATATATATATATATACCTTAACTCTTTAACCTCTTCCGTGGTACTGCCAAATCCTAATGAGTTAATTGTTATATGATTAATTTAATCTGGTAACAATTAACCTCTTATGGCTAGGGGGCAGTATTTTCACGGCTGGATAAAAAACGTACCCGATTTAATCTGATTATTAGTCCTGCCCAGAAACTAGAATATGCATATAATTATTAGCTTTGGAGAGAAAACACTCCAATTGTTATATGATTAATTAAACATAGTGGATTAAATAAATAACAGTCATCAGATTAATGAAAGTAAAGTCACGACACACCCCACTTGTAGAGAAACGCCAATTAGATGCAACAATTCAAGTTTTTTCTGTCAATGACGTATACTCTCGATGCTATTTGAGAGGAGAGACAGAAAATCCAAACTGGCAGGACCATTCACAGTTGAGCTCACTCAGTTTAGCTCAACACTGATTGGCAAAGTAAAAAATAAATAATTGATGATGGGAGGCCAAATGCTCGCTGTCTTCCTTTGCATGCAATGCTACGGGCGGCATTGAATATCCCTTTGAACATATTAATTAGACTTTGGATGGTGTATCAATACACCCAGTCACTACAAAGATACAGGCATCATTCAGTTGCCAGACGGGAAGGAAACCGCTCAGAGATTTCACCATTCAATGTGGCAAAGCATTTCACTTTTTGTCCTGAATACACAGTGTTATTTTGGGGGAAAAATCCAACACAACACATTACTGAGTAACACTCTTCATATTTTCAAGCATAATGGTGGCTGCATAATGTTTTGGGGATGCTTGTAATCGTTAAGGACTGGGGAGATTCAGGATAAAAAATAAATGAAATAGAGGTAAGCACAGGCAAAATCTTATAGGAAAACCTGGTTCTGTCTGATTTCCACCAGACACTGGGAGATTAATTCACCTTTCAGCATGGCAATAATCTAAAAGACAAGGTCAAATCTACAGTGGAGTTGCTTACCAAAAGATAGTGAATGTTCCTGAGTGGACGAGTTACAGTTTTGACTTAAATCTACTAGCAATGATCAACAACCAATTTGACAGAGCTTGAAGAATTTGAAAAAGAAGACTCACAGCTGTAATCGCTGCCAATGGTGTTTCTACAAAGTATTGACTTAGGGGTGTGAATACTTTTGTAAATGTGATTTTTCTGTATTTCATTTTCAATAAATTTGCAAACATTTCAAAACACTTATCATTATGGGGTTTTGTGTGTAGATGGGTAAGAAAAAAACTATATTTAATACATTTTGAATTCAGGCTGTAACACAACAAAATGTGGAATAAGCTTGTGTCTCTATACATTTGTTGGATGCATTTGCTGTTTGTTTTGTATTGTGTTTCAGATTATTTATTATCCAACACTCTACTCAACAAATTGGATGCAGTCTATCACAGTGCCATCCATTTTGTCACCAAAGCCCCATTAAATTACCGACCACTACGACCTGTACGCTCTCGTTGGCTGGCCATCGCTTCATACTCGTCGCAAAATCCGCTGGCTCCAGGTCATATACAAGTCTCTGCTAGGTAAAGCCCCGCCTTATCTCAGCTCACTGGTCATCATAGCAGTTCCCACTTGTTGCATGCGCTCCAGCAGGTATATCTCTCTGGTCACCCCCAAAGCCAATTCCTCCTTTGGTCGCCTTTCCTTCCAGTTCTCTGCTGCCAATGACTGGAACGAACTGCAAAAAATCACTGAAGCTGGAGACTCTTATCTCCCTCACTAGCTTTAAGCACCAGCTGTCAGAGCAGCTCACAGATCACTGCACCTGTACATAGCCCATCTGTAAACTGCCCATCCAACTACCGCATCCCCATACTGTATTTATTTATTTATCTTGCCCCTTTGCACCCCAGTATCTCTGCTTGCACATTCATTTTCTGCATATCTATCACTCCAGTGTTTAATTGCTATATTGTAATTACTTCGCCACCATGGCCTATTTATTGCCTTACTTCCCTTATCTTACCTCATTTGCACTCACTGTATATAGACTTTTCTTATTTTCTACTGTATTATTGACTGTATGTTTGTTTATTCCATGTGTAACTCTGTGTTGTTGTATGTGTCGAACTGCTGTGCTTTATCTTGGCCAGGTCACAGTTATAAATGAGAACGTGTTCTCAACTAGCCTACCTGTTAAATAAAGATGAAGTAAAAATGTAAATAAAATTATTTTGTGACAAATAGAAGTGAATGGTAAATAACGTATTGTGTCATTTTGGAGACACTTTTATTGTAAATAAGAATAGATTATGTTCCTAAACACTTCTACATTAATGTGGATGATTATGGATAACCCTGAATGAATCATGAATACAACCGATATGGATGAAAATACCCTCAAATTAAAGCTGACAGTCTGCACAACCTCATAGTCATTGTATCATTTAAAATCCAAAGTGCTGGAGTACAGAGCCAAAACAACAAAACAATTATCACTGTCCCAATACTTTTGGAGCTCACTGTATTTCTCAGTCCACAGTTTTGATTGAAGGCCTCAATCTGTCAATTTCTTGTAACTGATTGAAAGAAAGAAGAAAGAACACATGGTCAAGATGAGCGACTAGTTTAAAGCAATAAAATATCTAATTGTAACAAGGAATGAATGGGCTACATTTATGAGAATAATACATACATTTGCTTCAGGGCTGGCTCTAGCCCTAAGGTGTCCCCACCTCGCGGCAAAAACATTTTGGTGGCCCCCCTCTTGACGGTGGAGACAATTTTTTTTGTTTCACTCTATCCCATAAAACATGACATTGCTAACCAAGCATTAATTGGCTAACACATTTGAATGTTTATTAAGAAGTGAATGAATAAGTTAGACACTCACCGGACCACTATGGTAGGTAGCTAGATTGCATGGTTTCCATTTGCAACTGATGTTTCTTCTCCCCCTGATGGGTCGTCAACGGTTACTGGTCTTGGGAACTCGTGTGTTCACAAGAAACGGCTTCTGGTAAACTGTTTGCTACTAGTGGCAATAAATATTGTTGCCACAGGTTAGCCACATATTAAAATAGAATCTTGAGAGAATTATTTGCCAGAAAACAACCTTGACAAACTGTTTACCACAAGTGCCAATAAATATTATTGTTGCCAAAGGTTTGCCGGAAATTTGCAAACTTCTGGCAACATTTTGTGGCACACTTTAGTTTGCAGCAAATTTGCCACAAACTCACGGGAACTTTGCAGCAACAAATTCATTTTGGTAAGGGTAGTTCCTATCCACAGGGTAGAGCGTCCCCTTTCTTTCTATCCACAGCTGTGAAAACACTGATTGGTTTTGAACTCTACCTTTTGAAGCTGGAGTCCAACGCCTCAGTCCATGGTTCATGCTTAGGTACTGTATGATGAGGGCAGTGGAAGGATTAGGCATAAAGTATTGGGGCCTCTCTAGAAGGTCTACATGTAAATTAACTCCTGTGTGTAAAGGAGACTTGGCAGTTCCTGCATAGCTAAACTATGCCCTGCATTTCACATTCCAGGGACTGTGTCTTCTTGTGGGTCCTATTGGAGGAGATGGAGGCAGAGGGCCAATACCATTTTTTACACAGCCCAGAGAGAGTTCAAAACATTACATTTTTATCACCAAGTGGTTTCCGCAGAAATGCCAAGCATCGCGAATTCATCCAGGCCTTAGTATGCTATACATTTATTCTCTCAGATTTTGGACTGGAAGTCATTAACTTCCTTAATGAAATAAGTCGTTCAAATGTAAATACCTTACTGTAGTTCAATGTTTGTGAAATATGGTGACACATGCATTTATTTTACGTATCTGAGGTAGAATATTGTACATTCAAGGAGGATTAATTTCCAAAGAGTATTTACTCACCCACAGTGATCTTGCTTTGCATTCTCTGGAACAGGGGATACTTTGGTTTGGCTCTCTCAAAATCTCATCCTGTCTTTGTCAGAGGGTTAGTTGTCTATAAAAGGCTAACCTTGTGCTATCCTACACATACCTCCCCCATAGTGTTACCATGATGTCACCCCAGGCACAAACACACCACACAGTAGCTTCCATTTTGTCTTTTAACAAAGCTGTGGGCTTTTAATTTGACTGTGTGTTGTAGGTATTGCTATTGTAAACAGTGGTATTGCCATGACTAGAAAGTAAAAAGCAATGGTGGAGATTGGGGACTCTATTTTTGACTGGCGGTAAGGAGGCGCAACTGTCAAAAGCACTTTCGTTTGCAATTTCTTCATGTAAAAACTGGCACACTTACATTTTCCAGCACTGACGCCAGGTTCTGCAATTTACCTGTCTAACATCAGCTTGCTTGCGCTGAGGTGGGCAATATTTGAGGTGTGTTCTTAAAAACAAGCACAAAAGTGACAATTTCATGCAGTGCTAATGGGAAGTTAAGACCAACCAAAAACAGGTCTTAACGGCAATGCAGTTGATAATGGCATGGATAGAGGGGGGAAGTGCAGCCTATACAGCCATGACTCACAGTACCCATGGAGGGAGATGTGCTTTTTGTTCCAGTGAATCTCATATTGAGAAACATAAAATAAACAACTGTTCCCCAGATTTCATTTGATTAAAAACCAAGCACAGCCTACCCTCTGCTTAATCAAGGCAGGTTTAGCGATATGCATATATTTTTTATTCTGGCCATTGACCAAGTAGCCTATGAATGAAGGGATTTTAAATGGTCTACTGAGAGTGCGTTTATGTAACGTAGACGCAGGGGTTCAGAAAGCAGGTGCAGATGGTGAGTTTAATAATAATGAACACGGAGAGTTACAAAAACAAGAGAAAAGTCTGGCCCTGAAAACTGAACCAATACTGCCTGAAGAGTGATGCTGGGGAGTGCTAGATAAAGGAGAAGTAATCAAGGTAGTGATGAAGTCCAGGTTTGCGTAACGAGGGTTGCCAGGTGTGCGTCATGATGGGTTGCCAGGACCGGTGGTTAGTAAACTGTTGTGCACCGGAGCGGGGGAGTAGACGTGACAGAAGCCCGTCTCCAGCCGCAGGACGATGCCGGCCAGGGGGACGGCCCCGAGCGTGAGGAGCGGACCGAACAGCGAAGGTGGAATCTCAGATGATGTTGGGATCTAGAATGTTGTCCACCAGAACCCAACACCAGTCTTCTGGACCGTACCACTCCCAGTCCACCAGATATTGGAGCCAACCCCCATGACGTTGGGAGTCCAGGTAGGATCTGACGGCATAGGCAAGGCTTCCCTCGATGTCCAAGGTATACGGAGGGGTGTTGTGAGGGGCAGCTTTAGCCAAGCGACCAGGAACCACCGGCCTGAGGGAAACATGAAAAGAGGGTGAGATCTTGTAATTACTGGGGAGCAGTAATCTGTATGTTACCTCATTGAGCTTCTGGAGGACCTTGAAGGGCCCCACAAACCTGAGGCTCAGCATCCGGCAGGGCAGACGGAGTGTGAGGTTCCTGGTGGAAAGCCAGATGCGATCAACAGGATGGAACATGGGAGCCTCACTGCAGTGGCAGTCCGCCTGATCTCCGCGGACAACGTGCTGGGCGGCATTCCACACCTCCTCTGCGTGCCGGAAACACTTGTCAACTGCAGGGGCCTCGGTCTGGCTCGGAGTCCAAGGAGCCAGGGCCGGATGATAGCTCAGGACGCAGTGGAAGGGAGTCAGCCCTGTGGAGGAGTGACGAAATTGAGTTCTTGGTGTATTCTACCCAGGGAAGGAACCGAGCCCACTCCCCCTGCCGGTCCTGGCAGTGACTCCTTAGGAACCTCCCCAGCTCCTGATTGGTCCTCTCCACCTGACCGCTAGACTGAAGCCGGTACCCTCATGTGATGACCATGGCCCCCAGCTTCTCCATAAAGGCATTCCAGACCCGCAACTTGAATTGAGGACCATGGTCAGAAACAATGTCCTCCGGAAGGCCATAGTGCCAGAAGACCTGCTGGAATCAGGTCCCCAGCAACCTGGAGAGCGATAGGTAGACAAGAGAGTGGGATAAAATGGCAAAATTTGAGAATCTGTCAACAACAACCAGAATTGTGGTAAAGGGGGAGATCCGATACAAAGTCTATGGACAGATGTGACCAAGGCCCCTGAGGCACGGGAAGGGGAAGTAGTTTACCTGTTGGAGTGTACCGGGGAGATTTGGATTGAGTACATACTGAACATGAGTTGACATAGTGGGCGACGTCCTGGGCCAAGGTGGACCACCAGTATTTATCGGAGAGCGATTGGATGGTGCGGGTTATACCTGGGTGTCCATCGACGAGGGATGTGTGTGCCCAGGTCAACAGCCGATCTCTCACGCCTGTTGGGACGCAGATGCGCTCTGGAGGGCAGGTGGCAAGAGTGGGTTTCCTCTACAGAGCCTGGTGGATGTACACATCTACGTCCCTAAACACATGGCAAAAAATATGGGAGGATTGCTAGAGGACACTGACAGGACCCTCCACCAGTGTGGAACTACAGGGTGCGGGAAAGCAGGTCCTCCGGCATCCTGGTCCCCAGGCGGTGATTCTCATCTTTGACCAGGAGATGGTGGGGTTATGGAGTTGGAGCCATGGGTGGCTGAGGATGACTGTGTACAGGTGCAGTGATGATGACGGGAAGGCTTTCCTGGTGCTTGGGTCCCATGGTGAGTTGTGCGGTGACTAATTGTGCCGGGTCACAATGGTGGCATATCCAGAGCTTGGACAGGAAAAGGCGAGGGGGTATGAAGTTTTGTTCATGGAGGAGTCGAGGACCTTGTCAATGAAGTTCACCGCGGCTCCGGAGTCCACTAGAGCTGTAGAGACAACAGATGAGAGAGTGAAATGAGGGTTTGGAGGAAAGTGATGATAGGATACTCATGACTACCCTGGGAGATGGAAGGTCACGGGGCCGCCCTTCTGCTCTAGTGGACCCCGGGTTAGTTCGCACCGGGCACCGCTGAAGCCCCTCCTGGCCGCAATAGGGACAGAGCCCCAGCTGTCTCCAGCGAAACCGCTCTGCCGCAGAGAGGAGCGTGGCCTTCCACCTCCATGGGTTCAGGCTCTGCCTCAGCGCAGCCAAAGGAGGGAAGTGAGTGGTGAGGTGGACACCGGCGATCCTGAAGAAGGTTATCCAGATGCATGGCCATCGAGATGACTGTCCAAGGATAGGTTGTCAACTTGACATGCCAACTCCGTCTGGACCAACTTGCTCAGTCCACTGAGGAATAGAGTGCAGAGCGCCGGCTCATTCCATCCGCTTGAGGCTGCTACAGTCCAAAAGGTGAGGGCATACACCATAGCGGTTTGGGCACCGTACTAGAGCTAAAAAAGTCACTCACCTCCCTCTCTACCCTCTGGAGGATGGTCGAAGACCGCCTTCAACTTCTCATAGGAATCCAACTCATCCTCTCCTCTCTCCCAGACCGCCGTAGCTCACTCCAACATCCGTCCGGTCAGGGAAATGACCGTGGCAACCTTGGACCTCTTGCTGGTGGGGGTTCCCGTCTGATAGGTGAAATAGAGAGAGAACTGAAGTAGGAAGCCATGGCATTTCAAAGGAGTACCGTTATACTTCTCCGGAAGGGAAAGTCGGGCATCGCTGACATGGGTGGCATGCTGGGTAGGCTGAGGGACTGGCTCACTGTGATGACCCGTGGTAGGAGGCCCTCCATCAGAGGTATGGAGAACCTTGCTGGTGATGTCGAGGCAGTGGAAAACGCGGAGGACCTCCTTCATGGTCGTACCCAGTAGCGCCAGCTGGTTGTGGTGTTGTTGGAGTAGATGACCCTGTTCCTCGAACGTCTTCCATAATTATTGCTTGTTTTCCATTTCATATGATTTTAAAACCAAGCCCTCCATTGGCTGCTACCCGTACTCTAGGCCTGGGCTACTATAACGAAGGCTGGTTCAGCAGCAATGCGTTGTCTTTTTTTTATCATGTCCTTGAAAAGTAGCCTATCCATAAAAGGTGTTTAAAATACATAAGAGAATCTAAGTGACACAATTAAAATAATCCCCATCAAAATCCGTCAGTTTAAGCTAGAGATATCAGGAAGGTGGCCGAGCTACAGCTGTGTCTGTCAGAACATGAGACATCCCGAAACTCGGTCTGGTAGTGTCTGAAAGGTCTACAAACTATTATGACCACTCTATGGAAAGGGGAGACTCGATGGTGTTCTCTGTTTTGTTCTATGACCCCCACAAATGTCACGGGACTAGTCTAAAATCGATAATGCTGATGTGCCAACTTCTGTCTGTAGTAGGGTTGAACGGCGAGAAACCGGTTACCGAGATTTACCAGGATTTACAGCCCAAAAACACTCAATTTTCCCGGGATAAATAACTGCGAGAAACTGGTAAATTATAATAAATTATTTCTATGAACCGCATGGCATGAAATGGAACTGTTAAATTATATGCAATGTCTAAATCTGGCTTCTCTATGGCCTTTGCATGATAAATCATCAACGCTCAGGGTGGGAACAGACCGCCTATCTCAGTATGGAGTGCAGTTCACTATGCATGTGTAAACCTATCATTTCACCATGGTAAATTTCTTTCTTGTGACAGGTAGACCTACATTTTCTGCAGCATAGTCTATGCTACAGTAATTAAAGACAGAATGCATGTTTCATTTACCCATCTTCATCTGGCTTTCGGGGTCACCTTAATTTTTTAATTGTAAGATTTTTTAATTGCAGCTGCAGATTTTTAAAACAGCCTATCACTCGAATATTGTTGCTTTCAACCAATGCACGCATGAGCGCTCTCTCAGTCTTTCTCTCTCTCTCTCCATTCACATTCAAATTGCATCCAAATAGATAATCCTGATCTAAATTGATACAGTATATACCCCTATATATACGTAGATGTCCTAACCTACTTCTTTCAGGTAATACATTCAATGCAGTTTTATCCTTCTATTTATCTAATTAATGATGGGTTATGTATAATAAGCTTCTAACTTACAGTGCCTTGCAAAGTATTCATCCCCCTTGGCGTTTTTCCCATTTTGTTGCAATACAAACTGTAATTTAAATCGATATTTAGTTGGATTTCATGTAATGGACATACACAAAATAGTCCAAATTGGTGAAGTGAAATGAAAACAATTACTTAAAAAAAAAAAAAAAGGAAAAGCGGTGCGTGCATATGTATTCACCCCCTTTGCTATGAAGCCCCTAAATAAGACCTGGTGCAACTGATTACCTTCAGAAATCACACAATTAGTTAAATAAAGTCCACCTGTGTGCAATCACATGATCTCAGTATATCTACACCTGTTCTGAAAGGCCCCAGAGTCTGCACTAATCAAGGGGCACCACCAAGCAAGCGGCACCATGAAGATCAAGGAGCATTCTCCAGGCAATGAGGGCATTAATCAGAGAGGCAACAAAGAGACCAAAGATAACCCTAAAGGAACTGCAAAGCTCCACAGCGGAGATTGGAGTATCTGTCCATAGGACCACCTTAAGCTGAACACTCCACAGAGCTGGGCTTTACGGAAGAGTGGGCAGAAAAAGCCATTGCTGAAAGAAAAAAATTGGTGTTCGCCAAAAGGCATGTGGGAGACTCCGCAAACATATGAAAGAAGATACTCTGGTCAGATGAGACTAAAATTGAGTTTTTTGGCCATCAAGGATGTCTGGCGCAAACCCAAAACCTCTCATCACCCCGTGAAGCATGGTGGTGGCAGCATCATGCTGTGCGGATGTTTTCATCGCAGGCAGTTAGGAAAGCAAAGGCTAGCTTTTTCAAACAGAAATGTGCAACCTGCAGCACAAACTCCAAAAAGTTATGGGACACTGTAAAGTCCATGGAGAATACGAGCACTTCCTCCCAGCTGCCCACTGCACTGAGGCTAGGAAACACTGTCACCACCGATCAATCCACAAAAATTTAGAATCTCTACGGCTGGCCCTGCTTTCCACCTGGCCATCCCTACCCTGGACAACAGCCCTGCACCCCCCACAGCAACTTGCCCAAGCCTCCCCCATTTCTCCTTCACCCAAATCCAGATAGCTGATGTTTTGAAAGATCTGCAAAATCTGGACCGCTACAAATCAGCAGGGCTAGACAATCTGGACGCTCTCTTTCTAAAATTGTCAGCCGAAATTGTTGCAACCCCTATTACTAACCTGTTCAACCTCTCTTTTTTATCGTCTGAGATCCCAAAAGATTGGAAAGTCCCTCTTCAAAGGGGGAGACACTCTAGACCCAAACTGCTACAGACCTAGTTAACAAACAGATCACCAACAATTTTGAAACCCATCGTACCTTCTCCGCTATGCAATCTGGTTTCCGAGCTGGTCATGGGTGCACCTCAGCCACGCTCAAGGTCCTAAACAATATCATAACCGCCATCGATAACAGACAATACTGTGCAGATGTGTTCGTCGACCTGGCCAAGGCTTTGGACTCTGTCCACCTCCACATTCTTATTGGCAGACTCAACAGCCTTGGTTTCTCAAATGACTGCCTCGCCTCTTTTCTCTGTATACATCAATGATGTCGCTCTTGCTGCTTGTGATTCTCTGATCCACCTCTACGCAGATGATACAATTCTTTACACTTCTGGCCCTTCTTTGAATACTGTGTTAACTAACCTCCAGACGAGCTTCAATGCCATACCACTCTCCTTCCGTGGCCTCCAACTGCTCTTAAATGCAAGTAAAACTAAATCCATGCTCTTCAACCAATCGCTGCCTGCACCTGCCTGCCCGTCCAGCATCACTACTCTGGACGGTTCTGACTTAGAATATGTGGACAACTACAAATACCTAGTTGTCTGGTTAGACTGTAAACTCCTGCCAGACTCACATTAAGCATCTTCAATCCAAAATTAAATCTAGAATCAGCTTTCTATTTCACAACAAAGCATTCTTCACTCATACTGCCAAACATACCCTCGTAAAACTGACAATCCTGCCGATCCTTGACTTCGGCGATGTCATTAACAAAATAGCCTCCAACACTCTACTCAGCAAATTGGATGCAGTCTATCACAGTGCCATCCATTTCGTCACCAAAGCCCCATATACTACCTACCACTGCGACCTGTATGCTCTTGTTGGCTGGCCCTCGCTTCATATTCGTTGCCAAACCCACTGGCTCCAAGTCTATCTATAAGTCGTATCTCCCTCACTAACTTTAAGCACTAGCTGTCAGAGCAGCTCACAGATCCCTGCACCTGTACATCTGTAAATAGCCCATCCAACTACCTCCTCCCGATACTGTTATTTATTTGACTTTACACCCCCAGTATCTCTAATTGCAGATTCATCTTCTGCACATCTATCACTCCAGTGTTTAATTGCTAAATTGTAATTATTTCGCCACTATGGCCTATTTATTGCCTTACCTCCCTTATCTTACCTCATTGGCACACACTGTACATATACTTTTTTCTATTGTGTTATTGACTGTATGTTTGTTTATTCCATGTGTAACTCTGTGTTGTTGTTTGTGTCACACTGCCTTGCTTTATCTTGGCCAGGTCGCAGTTGTAAATGAGAACTTGTTCTCAACTAGCCTACCTGTTAAATAAAGGTGAAATAAAAAAAGAACAATCGGCAGGGACTGGGAAACTGGTCAGAATTGAAGGAATGATGGACAGCACTGAATACAGGGGAATTCTTGAGGGAAACCTGTTTCAGTCTTCCAGAGATTTGAGACTGGGACGGAGGTTCACCTTCCAGCAGGACAATGACCCTAAGCATACTGCTAAAGCAACACTTGAGTGGTTTAAGGGAAAACATTTAAATGTCTTGGAATGGCTTAGGCAAAGCCCAGACCTCAATCCAATTGAGAACCTGTAGTATGACTTAGAGATTGCTGTACACGTGCAGAACCCATCCAACTTGAAGGAGCTGGAGCAGTTTTGCCTTGAACAATGGGCAAAAATCCCAGTGGCTAGATGTGCCAAGCTTATAGAGACATACCCCAAGAGACTTACAGCTGCAATAGGTGGCTCTACAAAGTAGTGACTTTGGGGGGGGTGAATAGTTATGCACGCTCAAGTTTTCAGATTTTTTTGTGTTATTTCTTTCTTGTTTCACAATTTAAAAAAAATTGCATCTTCAAAGTGGTAGGCATGTTGTGTAAATCAAATGATACAAACCCCCCAAAAATCTATTTTAATTCCAGGTTGTAAGGCAACAAAATAGGAAAAATGCCAAGGGGGTGAATACTTTCGCAAGCCACTGTAGTCTCTGTCTCTTGCGCAATATGCATGCACATGTGCTCCACTGGCCTATCATCTTAGCCCTTAGTCCCATGCAGGAAAAGCCAGATTAGAATTGCTTGCTGGACATTATTTTCTTAGCATTTCTCATACCAATAGACTATGTGAAGAGGGACGCAAGCTCTTGTTTTCTGAATGTTAAATCCTGTTGGGGCTAGGGGGCAGTATTGACAATTTCGGAAAAAATATGTGCCCATATTAAACTGCCTCCTACTCAAACTCAGAAGCTATAATATACATATTATTAGTAGATTTGGATAGAAAACACTCTGAAGTTTCTAAAACCGTTTGAATATTGTCTGTGAGTATAACAGAACTCATATGGCAAGCAAAAACCTGAGAGAAATCCTACCAGGAAGTGGAAATCTGGATGAATGGGCTCTCTTCAAGTCGTTTCCTATTGAATACACAGTGACGTAGTAATAATTGTGCACTTCCTACGGCTTCCAGTAGATGTCGACAGTCTTTACAAAGTTGTTTGAAGCTTCTACGATGAACAGAGCCCGAATGACAAGGAGGGGAAGTTGTTGAGGCAGGGGTGACATCACTTCATGGAGCGCGTTCACGAGGATGGATCCCTCCCGTTCCAAAACCTTTTTCCAGACACAGGAACCGTCCGGTTGAAATATTATTGAATCTTCACGTTCTGAAGGCCGTAAAGATTGATGTTTTACAACGTTTGACATGTTTGAACGAACGTAAATACAACTTTTTTTAAACTTTTTGTCGCGACATCATCCGCGCGCTTTCTACACTTGGAGTAGCTTACTGGACGCAAGAACAACAAGGAGTTATTTGGACATAATTATGGACTTTATCGAACAAAACAACATTTGTTGTGGACCTGGGAATTCCTGGAAATGCCTTCTGATGAAGATGATCAAAGGTAAGGGAATATTTCTAATGCAATGTATGATTTTAGATGACTCCAAGATGGCGGATATCTGTATAGCCTAGTGTATTTTTCTGAGCTCAGTATTCAGATTATTGCAGAGTGCTTTCCTCGTGAAGATTTTTTGAAATCTTTCATGGCGTTTACATAAAGGAGATGTTCATCTATAATTCTTTGAATGACAGTTTAATTTTGTATCAATTTTTATGACAAGTATTTTTGTA
The DNA here is from genome assembly GCF_901001165.1 of Salmo trutta. Taxonomy (NCBI): domain Eukaryota; kingdom Metazoa; phylum Chordata; class Actinopteri; order Salmoniformes; family Salmonidae; genus Salmo; species Salmo trutta. The sequence continues at coordinate 10,656,896 of NC_042976.1, read as the reverse complement.
AATTGTGGCGCTGATTCACCGGCAGTATTTGAGGGAAAATACTTTCTGAACGTCATGCGCCGATGTAAAATGCTGTTTTTATATATAAATATGAACTTTATCAAACAAAAAATGCATGTATTGTGTAACATTATGTCCTAGGAGTGTTATCTGATGAAAATCGTCAAAGGGTTAGTGCTGCATTTAGCTGTGTTTTGGGTATTTTTGATGCATGCTAGTTGCTTTGAAAATGGCTGTGTGATTATTTTTGGCAGTGTACTCTCCTAACATAATCTAATGTTTTGCTTTCGCTGTAAAGCCTTTTCGAAATCGGACAACGTGGTTCGATTCAGGAGAAGTGTATATATAAAATGGTGTAAAATAGTCATATGTTTGAGAAATTGAAGTTATAGCATTTATGAGGTATTTGTATTTCGCGCCATGCGATTCCACTGGCTGTTGACTAGGTGCGACGCAAACGTCCCACCTTGCCCAGGGAGGTTAAATACAGCAGCCAATAAATTTCACGGGTAGTTTGAAAAAAGAGCTAACGAGCGATGGCGGTCGGCTATAGCAGTTATTTAGACCATAACCATTCCATCTTCGTGAAGAGAAGCCTTCTGCATCTAATTATAGTCCTATGTTATTCAAGTATGTCATTAGAATGATGAATGATTAGAATGATGATCAATAAGATTTTCGCAACGTAAGCTTAACTTTCTGAACATTCGAGACGTGTAGTCCACTTGTCATTCCAATCTCCTTTGCATTAGCGTAGCCTCTTCTGTAGCTGGTCAACTATGTGTCTGTCTATCCCTGTTCTCTCCCCTCTGCACAGGCCATACAAACGCTTCACACCGCGTGGCCGCTGCCACTCTAACCTGGTGGTCCCAGCGCGCACGACCCACGTGGAGTCCCAGGTCTCCGGCAGCCTCTGGAACTGCCGGTCTGCTGCTAACAAGGCTGAGTTCATCTCAGCCTATGCTACCCTCCAGTCCCTAGACTTCCTGGCGCTGACGGAAACATGGATTACCACAGATAACACTGCTACTCCTACTGCTCTCTCCTCGTCTGCCTACGTGTTCCCGCATACCCCTAGAGCATCGAGCCAGCGGGGTGGTGGCACTGGAATCCTCATCTCTCCCAAGTGGACATTCTCTCTTTCTCCCCTGACCCATCTGTCTATCTCCTCATTTGAATTCCATGCTGTCACAGTTACCAGCCCTTTCAAGCTTAACATCCTTATCATTTATCGCCCTCCAGGTTCCCTTGGAGAGTTCATCAATGAGCTTGATGCCTTGATAAGTTCCTTCCCTGAGGATGGCTCACCTCTCACAGTTCTGGGTGACTTTAACCTCCCCACGTCTACCTTTGACTCATTCCTCTCTGCCTCCTTCTTTCCACTCCTCTCCTCTTTTGACCTCACCCTCTCACCTTCCCCCCTACTCACAAGGCAGGCAATACGCTTGACCTCATCTTCACTAGATGTTGTTCTTCCACTAATCTCATTGCAACTCCCCTCCAAGTCTCCGACCACCACCTTGTATCCTTTTCCCTCTCGCTCTCATCCAACACTTCTCACTCTGCCCCTACTCGGATGGTATTGCGCCGTCCCAACCTTCGCTCTCTCTCTCCCGCTACTCTCTCCTCTTCCATCCTATCATCTCTTCCCTCTGCTCAAACCTTCTCCAACCTATCTCCTGATTCTGCCTCCTCAACCCTCCTCTCCTCCCTTTCTGTATCCTTTGATTTTCTCTGTCCCCTATCCTCCAGGCCGACTCAGTCCTCCACTCCTGCGCCGTGGCTCGACGACTCACTGCGAGCTCACAGAACAGGGCTCCGGCAGCCGAGCGGAAATGGAGGAAAACTCGCCTCCCTGCGGACCTGGCATCCTTTCACGCCCTCCTCTCTACATTTTCCTCTTCTGTCTCTGCTGCTAAAGCCACTTTCTACCACTCTAAATTCCAAGCATCTGCCTCTAACCCTAGGGAGCTCTTTGCTACCTTCTCCTCCCTCCTGAATCCTCCCCCCCCCTCCTCTCTCTCTGCGGATGACTTCGTCAACCATTTTGAAAAGAAGGCTGATGACATCCGATCCTCGCTTGCTAAGTCAAACGACACCGCTGGTCCTGCTCACACTGCCCTACCCTGTGCTTTGACCTCTTTCTCCCCTCTCTCTCCAGATGAAATCTTGCGTCTCGTGACGGCCGGCCGCCCAACAACCTGCCCACACGACCCTATCCCCTCCTCTCTTCTCCAGACCATTTCCGGAGACCTTCTCCCCTACCTCACCTCGCTCATCAACTCATCCTTGACCGCTGGCTACGTCCCTTCCGTCTTCAAGAGAGCGAGAGTTGCACCCCTTCTGAAAAAACCTACACTCGATCCCTCCGATATCAACAACTACAGACCAGTATCCCTTCTTTCTTTTCTCTCCAAAACTCTCGAACGTGCCGTCCTTGGCCAGCTCTCCTGCTATCTCTCTCAGAATGACCTTCTTGATCCTAATCAGTCAGGTTTCAAGACTGGGCATTCAACTGAGACTGCTCTTCTCTGTGTCACGGAAGCTCTCCTCACTGCTAAAGCTAACTCTCTCTCCTCTGCTCTCATCCTTCTAGACCTATCTGCTGCCTTTGATACTGTGAACCATCAGATCCTCCTCTCCACCCTCTCCGAGCTGGGCATCTCCGGCGCGGCCCACGCTTGGATTGCGTCCTACCTGACAGGTCGCTCCTACCAGGTGGCGTGGCGAGAATCTGTCTCCGCACCACGTGCTCTCACCACTGGTGTCCCCCAGGGCTCTATTCTAGGCCCTTTCCTATTCTCACTATACACCAAGTCACTTGGCTCGGTCATATCCTCACATGGTCTCTCCTATCATTGCTACGCAGATGACACACAATTAATCTTCTCCTTTCCCCCTTCTGATAACCAGGTGGCGAATCGCATCTCTGCATGTCTGGCAGACATATCAGTGTGGATGACGGCTCACCACCTCAAGCTGAACCTCGGCAAGACGGAGCTGCTCTTCCTCCCGGGGAAGGACTGCCCGTTCCATGATCTCACCATCACGGTTGACAACTCCCTTGTGTCCTCCTCCCAGAGTGCTAAGAACCTTGGCGTGACCCTGGACAACACCCTGTCGTTCTCCACTAACATCAAGGCGGTGACCCGATCCTGTAGGTTCATGCTCTACAACATTCGCAGAGTACGACCCTGCCTCACACAGGAAGCGGCGCAGGTCCTAGTCCAGGCACTTGTCATCTCCCGTCTGGATTACTGCAACTCGCTGTTGGCTGGGCTCCCTGCCTGTGCCATTAAACCCCTACAACTCATCCAGAACGCCGCAGCCCGTCTGGTGTTCAACCTTCCCAAGTTCTCTCACGTCACCCCGCTCCTCCGCTCTCTCCACTGGCTTCCAGTTGAAGCTCGCATCCGCTACAAGTCCATGGTGCTTGCCTACGGAGCTGTGAGGGGAACAGCACCTCCGTACCTTCAGGCTCTGATCAGGCCCTACACCCAAACAAGGGCACTGCGTTCATCCACCTCTGGCCTGCTCACCTCCCTACCTCTGAGGAAGCACAGTTCCCGCTCAGCCCAGTCAAAACTGTTCGCTGCTCTGGCACCCCAATGGTGGAACAAGCTCCCTCACGACGCCAGGACAGCGGAGTCAATCACCACCTTCCGGAGACACCTGAAACCCCACCTCTTTAAGGAATACCTGGGATAGGATAAAGTAATCCTTCTAACCCCCCCCCCCAAAAGATTTAGATGCACTATTGTAAAGTGGTTGTTCCACTGGATATCATAAGGTGAATGCACCAATCTGTAAGTCGCTCTGGATAAGAGCGTCTGCTAAATGACTTAAATGTAAATGTAATGAAGATTAGGAGAAGAAAATGTATTTAATTTAACAGTTGAAAGTGAGAAATGAAACCAGAAGAGAGAGAGAAAGAGGAGTTAGGTGATACGCCTACCCTCGCAGTCTACTAACCACCGGTCCTGTCAATCATCATTATGCACACCTGCTCCCCATCGTTACGATCACCTGGACCTCATCAACACCTTGATTACTCTACATTTATTTGGCCCTCAGTAGCCTCAGTCATCAGGCAGTACTGTTTTTGTTTGGTACGCTTCTCCTGTTTGGTTTATCTGCCTTTTCTTATCATTAAACTTTCCTTCTGCACCTGCTTCCTGACTCCCAGCGTATACGTCACAGAATAATGCCTCACATATTATGGAAGCAGCAGAAGAGGAAGACGTCTCCCAGATGGTCAAAGAACAGAGACACCTACTCCGCCAACACCACGATCAGCTAGCGCAACTGGGTGCGGCTGTGGAAGGGGTCCTACGCGTCCTCCACCGCCTCGACACCACCTGAGAGGATTCACCTCCAACTAGCGGTTGGCCTCCTATCGCGAGTCATCCTAGCGAGCCAGCCCCCCAGCATAACTAGTAGTCCGCCCAGATCAGCGATTCCCAACTGTCCCTCCCAGACAAGTATGACGGAACTCTATCCCAATGCCGTGGCTTCTTACTCAGTGCTCCCTCTATTTCGCACATCAGACGGGAGCCCCCACCACCGAATGTTCAAAGGTTGCCATGGTCATTGGGAGAGAGGAGAGAAGGAGCTGGGTTCCTACGAGAGGTTCATGGCTCTGTTCAGGGCGGTTTTTGGCCATCCACCAGAATGCAGAGAGGGAGGAGAGCGACTTCTCCAACTCCGGTAGGGTGGCCAAACTGCTGCTGAGTACGCCCTCACCTTCCGGACCGTGGCAGCCTCCAGTGGATGGAATGAACCGGCGCTCTGCACCATATTCCTCGGGAGTGCCGATACCTTCCTTGCCCCTCGACATCTTCCTTTGGCCATCCTGAGGCAGAGCCTGAACCCATGGAGGTAGGGGCCCCACACCTCTCCACGGCAGAGCAGCATCGCCGGAGACAGCTGGGGCTATGTTCCAGGAGGGGCACCAGCTTCAGAAGTGTCCAGTGCATCCCAACCCGTGAGTATCCCATCGCTTTCTGCTAAACCCTTCCTGGTTTCTATTTCACTGGCTGGCTGTCCCTCATGTGTTGTCTGCAGCTCTAATGGACTCCGGTGCCACAGAGAATTTCATCGACCAGGTCCTTGCCTCCTCCCTGAACATCACCTCGTACCCACTCTCCTTTTCTGGTCCAAGCCTTGGATAATCGACCATTGGGATCCAGCAAAATCAAGCACATCACAGCACCACTCACCCTCACTGTGGGACCCCTGCACCAAGAAAGCTTTCCCTTCCTCATTACCATTGACCTGCTTGCAGACTCTGTGCCTCCTCACAGCCACGTCTACCCTCTGCCGGTGGCTGAAACTGAGGCCATGAAGGAATAAATCCAAAAGGCTCTCCAACAGGATTTCATCCACTCATCCACCTCCCTTGCATAGCAGGCTCTTCTTCATGTCCAAGAACGACTGAGGTCTATGTCCATCCATCAATTACAGAGGCGTCAATTCCATCACCACAAAGTACAGCTACCCTCTTCCGTTGGTGCTGGCCACCATCAAACAGCTCTGCGGGGCCCGGTTTTTTACAAAAAGTACCTGCGGAGTGCCTAAAATCTAATTCACATCCAGGAGAGGGATGAATGGAAAATGGCCTTCAGCATTAGGTCTGGGCACTATGAGTACTTGGGGATGTGTTGTGGATTAGCCAATGCTCCATCGGTGTTCCATGCATTCACAAACAAGGTGTTCTGGGACATACTCAGGTGCCAGGTGGCCGTGTATATTGATGACATCCTGGTCTACTCGGGCACCTTGGTGGATCACAATGCCCATATCTGGGTAGTCCTGGGATGCCTCTTGGAGAACCGCCTGTATGTCAAAGCTGAGAAGTGCCAGTTCCATCAGGTCACTGTCTCCTTCTTGGGATAACAAATCAGCCAGCAGGGAGTGGTGATGGATGAGAGGAAGGTTGAGGCAGTCAGGTCATGGCCAGTCCCAACCACTGTGAAGGGATTACAACATTTTTGGTGGTTTACCAAACTTCTACTGCCGCTTTATTCAAAACTTCAGCTCTATTGCCTCTCCTCTCTCCTCAAAGATGGTCCCAGGAAGTTGGTGTGGAGTCCTGCAGCCGATGAGGCCTTCAGCCTACTGAAGGGGTGTTTCATCATCCTCCCCATTGCTGAAACACTCAGATCCTACGCTGCCCTTCGTGGTGGAGGTTGACACCTCAGTAGTGGGCATGAGGGCCGTCCTGTCCCAACGCAAAGGTAACCCACAGAAATTGTAACCACGTGTATACTACTCTAAGAAACAGTCTCCTGCAGAGAGGAACTGACGTCAGCAAGGTTTTGCTCGCCTGAGGTAGAGTATCTCATGAAAAGCTGTAGACCACACTATCTACCTAGAAAGTTTTCATCCGTATTTTTCATAGCCGTCTACAAGCCACCACAGACCGATGCTGGCACTAAAACCGCAATCAATTAGCTGTATACCGCCATAAGCAAACAGGGAAACGCTCATCCAGAGGCAGCGCTCCTAGTGGCCTGGGACAATAACGCAGGGAAACTTTATTCAGCTTTAACAAATTTCTATCAGCATGTTAAATGTGCAACCAGAGGCAAAACAATTCTAGACTACCTTTACTCCACACACAGAGATGCGTACAAGCTCTCCCTCGCTCTCCATTTTGCAAATCTGACCATAATTCTGTCCTCCTGATTCCTGCTTACAAGCAGAAATTAAAACAGGAAGCACCAGTGACTCGGTCTATAAAAAAGTGGTCAGATGAAGCAGATGCTGAACTACAGGACAGTTTTGCTAGCACAGACTGGAATATGTTCCGGGATTCTTCCGATGGCATTGAGGAGTACACCACATCAGTCACTGGCTTTATCAATAAGTGCATCGAGGATGTCGTCCCCACTGTGACTGTACATACATACCCCAACCAGAAGCCATGGATTACAGGCAACATTCACACTGAGCTAAAGGGTAGAGCTGTCGCTTTCATGGAGCGGTACTCTAACCCGGAAGCTTATAAGAAATCCCGCTATGCCTTCCGACGAACCATCAAACAGGCAAAGCATCAATACAGGACTAAGATCGAATCGTACTTCACCGGGACAGATGCTCGTCGGATGTGGCAGGGCATGTAAACTATTACAGACTACAAAGTGAAGCACAGCTGAGAGCTGCCCAGAGACACGAGCCTACCAGACAAGCTAAATAACTTCTATGCTCGCTTCGAGGGAAGTAACACTGAAGCATGCACAAGAGCATCAGCTGATCCGGACGACTGTGTGATCACGCTCTCTGCAGCCGATGTGAGTAAGACCATTAAACAGGTCAACATTCACTAGGCCGCAGGGCCAGACGGATTACCAGGACATGTACCCTGAGCATGCGCTGACCAACAGGCAAGTGTCTTTACTGACATTTTCAACCTCTCCCTGTCTGAGTCTTTAATACCAATATATTTCAAGCAGACCACCATAGTCCCTATGCCCTAGAACACTAAGGTAACCTGCCTAAATGACTACTGACCTGTAGCACTCACATCTGTAGCCATGAAATGCTTTGAAAGGCTGGTCATGGCTCACATCAATACCATTATCCCAGAAACCCTAGACCCACTCCAATTTGCATACTGCACCAACAGATCCACAGATGACACAATATCTATTGCACTCCACACTGCCCTTTCACACCTGGACAAAAGGAACACCTATGTGAGAGTGCTATTCATTGACTACAGCTCACGGCCAGGCACGACTCCAACATCATCATTAAGTTTGCCGATGACACACAGTGGTAGGCCTGATCACCGACAATGATGAGACAGCCTGTATTGATGAGGTCAGAGACCTGACCCTGTGGTGCAAGGACAACAACCTCTCCCTCAACGTGATCAAGACAATGGAGATGATTGTGGATTACAGGAAAAAGAGGACCGATCATGCCCCATTCTCATCGACAGGGCTTTAGTGGAGCAGGTTGAGAGCTTCAAGTTCCTTGGCGTCCATGTCACCAACAAACTAACATGGTCCAAGCACACCAAGACAGTAGTGAAGAGGGCACGACAAAACCTATTCCCCCCAGGAGACTGAAAAGATTTGGCATGGGTCATCAGATCCACAAAAGGTTTTACAGCTGCACCATTGAGAGCATCCTGACGGGTTGCATCACTGCCTGGTATGGCAACTGCTCGGCGTCCGACCGCAAGGCACTATAGAGGGTAAAATGTACAGCCCAGTACATCACCGGGGCCAAACTTCCTGCGATCTAGGATCTCTATACCAGGCGGTGTTAGAGGAAGTCCCTAAAAATTGTCAAAGACTCCAGCCACCCACTGTTCTCTCTACTACCGCACGGCAAGCGGTACTGGAGCGCCAAGTCTAGGTACAAGAGTCTCCTAAACAAATTCTAACCCAAGCCGTAAGACTCCTGAACATCTAATCAAATGGTGACCCACACTATTTGCATTGCCCCCCCTTCTAAGCTGCTGCTACTCTCTGTTATTATCTATGCATAGTCACTTTAATAACTCTACCTACATGTCCATATTACCTCAATTACCTCGACACCTGTGCCCCCACACATTGACTCTGTACCGGTACCCCCTGTATATAGCCCCGCTATTGTTATTTACTGCTGCTCTTTAATTATTTGTAATTCTTATCTTTATTTTTCTTTTTTTTGTATTTTCTTAAAACTGCATTGTTGGTTAAGGGGTTGTAAGTAAGAATTTCACTGTAAGGTCTACACCTGTTGTATTCGGAGCATGTGACAAATACAATTTCATTTGATTTAGTTTGATTTGAATGGGCCAGTTTTTTTGCATGGCACGGTGCACTTAGATAGCTGGCTATCTTCATTTTAAATCTACTAGTAATAAAAAAGAAAATGCTACTAGCAGCAGTAACAGTCAATCCAGGTATAATGGTTAACTCACATTGGCTACTACAATATCCTGCAAGTTATATCGGCCATTAAACAAAACTCTTTTGACACTTTAGTATCTACTTACCCGATTTGCCTCCAGCAGGGTGTTCATCTCTTAATGTAAAAGCCACAACTGTCACAACCTGATCTGTTTCAGCTGTCTTTGTGCTTGTCTCCACCCCCTCGGGGTGTCGCCCATCTCCCCCATTATCCCCAATGCATTTATACCTGTGTTCTCTGTTTGTCTGTTGCCAGTTTGTCTTGTCAAGCCTACCAGCGTGTTTTTTTCCCGTGCTCCTGTTTTTCCTTCTCTCTGTTTTCTAGCCATCCCGGTTCTGACCTACTACACCTGTTGTATTCTGCACATGTGACAAGTAAAACTACATTTTATTTGATTTGATTACAGACTCAAGTCTTCTAGGGTATGACACTACAAGCTTGGCACACCTGTATTTGGAAAGTTTCTCCCATTTTTCTCAGCAGATCCTCTCAAGCCCTGTATTGTTGGATGGGGAGCGTCGCTGCATAGCTATATTCAGGTCTCTTCATAGATGTTCAATCGGGTTCAAGTCCGGGCTCTGGGTGGGCCACTCAAGGACATTCAAAGACTTGTCCAGAAGCCACTCTTGCATTGTCTTGGCTGTGTGCTTAGGGTCGTTGTCCTGTTGGAAGGTGAATCTTCGCCCCCAGTCTGAGGTCATGAGCGGTCTAGAGCAGGTTTTCATCACGGATCTCTCTGTTCTATGCTCCGTTCATCTTTCACTCGATCTTGACTAGTCTCCCAGTCCCTGGCTCTGAAAAACATCCCCACAGCATGATGCTGCCACCACCATGCTTCACCATAGGGATGGTGCCAGGTTACTTCAAGACGTGACACTTGGCATTCAGGCCAAAGAGTTCAATCTTTGTTTCATCAGACCAGAGGATCTTGTTTCTCACGGTCTGAAAGTCCTTTTGGGGCCTTTTGGCAAACTCCAAGCAGGCTGTCATGTGTCTTTTACTGAGGAGTGGCTTCCATTTGGCCACTCTACCATAAAGTTCTGATTGGTGGAGTGCTGCAGAGATGGTTGTCCTTCTGCAAGCTTATCCTATTTCCACAGAGGAAC